>NC_080190.1:22777424-23080454 GCF_030028045.1 Hippopotamus amphibius kiboko
TTTCACCTAGACAGCAAGTTGAAATCAAGCATTCTTGGAAAAAGAAAAAAGAAAAAGAATTTTGGCTAGATTATATTTATACAATATTAATAAGCTCATATTATTAGCATAACCAATATTGCTTCCATTATTCATCATAGCTCTGATGATAAATACACTTGATCTGCAGTACATAAACACAGCATTGCCCTTGTGTTTCCAGATATTTTTGGATATTTTTTATACTGCTTTTTCAGATTAACAATATTGCTTTAAATTTTAAAAATACCTAGAAGGTAGAGGTTGAAGAAAATCAGTTTGAGCATATTATTTCAAAGTGTAGCTAACATGCTGTTTAAAATTAGTTTATTCCATGTTTTCTGATTTTTGAACTTCTACTATATAAGTTTATTTCACTTTCTGGGCTTCCAGTTGGAGTAGGCAACAAACATGGCCAACCTTGCTTTCGTGAATGACCAAAGGTAAGTTTTGGTTCATTCTGTCTTAAAGAAATTCAAATTAAAGACAGGGTTTAAGGTTTAATGAAGACAGTTAAATAAATGAGTTTATAAAATGGAATTGTAAATAGTCATTAAATACAAGGTAGTCTCATAATTATCAACATGGAAAGATGGCTAAAAAATAATACAACGTGAAACATTTCATTGTATGTGTATTCTATACTCCAATTTTTGCATTTGTGTGTATATATATAAATTTAAACATATATGTATATATTCATGTGCAATATGTTTATCCATGAACAGAAAAAATCAGAAAGGCTATATATATAAGTTATATGAAAGTTATATTAAAGATTTTCACATTAAAATTTGCATATCATTTGCTTATATCACGCATATTTTTCTTTTAAATATTATTTTATTATTTGTTAGAATTTATACTTTCGATGGAAAGTTATATTGATTTTAACACATGAATATACTCATGTAACCATTGTCACAAAAATATATAACAAAAAGTATTCACCAAAAATTATTTTTATAATAAAAAGTAAAAGATGTTACAATAAATCCAGGTAAAATTCTGGGATTCTGGAGGCCTCTGCCCAGAAAACTCCCTGCTACCGAGGCTTCCTCAGGAAGCCCCATCAGTAGCAGCTGCTCCAGCACTTCCAGCCCCCAGGCCTGGAAACAGATCACCTGACACACAAACAGCTCTGTGGGAGAGAGAGATGACTGGGAAGGCACGCAGCTTTGATATTTTTATTCGCCAATCATAAATACATTCTTGTGACAATAAAGATGTCTTGAATACTATTCTAGCAGCTGGAATTTGATCACGTGAGACACCGATAGCTTTGCCATCACTAACTAGAAAACCCTCACTCTGCCGGGTGGGGGATGCCTCTGCCAGAGTTTTCAGCTTCATGCAGTGCATGCATTTGGTGCAGCAGCGTTACTTTTGCATTATTCTTCAATTAAAATAAGATCAAATTTGTACAAAAATATTAAAGAGGTTTGAAGTTTCTTAGAGTCTGAAAATCAGAACAATAAGCACAAAAAGGCAGGAGCCAGAGAGAAGAAGGATCTGCAACATCAGGGTGCTGGCTTGTGTCTTGCTTTTCCCGAGAGCATCACATCCGAAAAACCAGAGATATCTGGATATAGGTTTGGTCTCTCTAATGAGGCACCAATAACCTCCTGGAGGCTCTGTTTCTGCAGTTTCTTCTTGTGTACATCTCTAGATAGATACTAATTGTTGGTCATTGACACTGCAGAGGGACAGAGAGCAGACCCAGGATTCACCACCATATCTTTACTGAGAAGTCACCGTAGGTGACACACTGAAAACACCCTCCTGGCACTGAAATGACAAAAGCATCAAGGAGCTAAGATCCTGATCTTACTCTGCCACCATCAGTGAGCTGGGTAAGCTGAAACAGTTTCCTGCTGAGAGATTCCAAGCCATTGCTACTGCAGGAGAGAAACACTGAAGCATCCTCTTACTCCTCATTCCTTGGAGGCATCTTTATTACCACTCAAAAGACCCAATCAGGCCCCAGTTGAAGATAAATTCCCACTTTAAGGGTGTACATGTACTCCTGGGATGAAGTGGCTTCCTTACATAAACAAAAATTTTGTTATTTCATTTTTCCAGGAGTATCTATTTACTTAGCTCTGCTCTTTTACTTCCTTCCAGACATTTGAGTTTTCCCCAGAATTTTAAGCACCTGCCTTGCTCTGTCATTTGGAGTTAGCATCCATATGCCTGCTTCTGCCTGATTTGGGACCCAGCTTGTCTGCCTTGTGTGATATATGTCCCTCCCAGTTGTGCCCCATGGCTTTCACTTAACCTCGATCAAGCACCTTTGTGATCCTTCAGGTCCTGCTTCGGGTCCCTGGAACCCCTCATCTGGCACCCTGGACACTTGCACAGAAACCACGATAAAAGAGATCAAGGCTTGGCTCCTGGTCCCCTGGCTTTTGTTTGCAAGTTCTTGACTTCCCCTGTGTGACCATTGTGGCCTTCGGAGAGTACCCGTACCACCTCTCTCCTTGTCCATGGGAGAAATGGCACAGTATGGCTCTACCTCTCAGTTCCTAAATGCTTCATGCAACACAGGAGATTAAGACTCTCTTATACACAGTGTCAGGAGGCCTCAGTATCCATCTGGCTTTGTGTACAAAGTCACATGTGGCTATTTTTGCGACATATGCCTCAGTGGAGCTGCCCACAGGCATCTGCTCTGCACCTCAACCCTTACCACTCCCAGCTGCAAAATTTAAGAGCTCCATGATGGCTGGGGGAGAAAGAATCTCTCTAGATGATGGCCTAATAATGAGACCTATTACTTTTAAATGATTTGCTAGGTCCTCTATATTAAAAAAAAATGAGAATGATATGGAGAATCACGCCTCCTTTTCCATCACAAGCCTGCATCCTCATAACGTTCCTCTAACCTTTCTCTGCAAGAGAATCCACCTCTATCATTGTGTTCTGTATTAAAACCAAAGTTAGAGATTCAAACATTAGAATTTTCAGGTTTTGAAAATACATAAAGGATTAAGAAGAAGCAGGTTATATGGCTTTTTACTACAGTTAACTACCAAAAACTCCACTTTACCGGAGATGACTCCATTCAGTCTAAAACAGAGGACAGGTGTAAATAGGAACCAACAGAGGGTGTTTCACCAAATATAGAGGCACATGAGGTATGTGACTAACAGCTAATTATCCACAGATGCTGCTCTTGTGTTAACAGGAAAACAAGAGCAATATTGGTAGGGGACTGCTGCACCAGGAGCAACAAGATGAATACCTACTTTTGCTGAAGAGAAAGCAGAGGTCAGACACAGGCATGCCTGAGCTCTGGGCGATCTTTGTCACTGGTTCCTTAGAGCTGTTCAGGGCTAAATCACCAGAAGCATTTTTTTTTTTTTGATTTCTTAAAATTAACCACGTGCTCGGTCTTTATAACAATCAGAGCTCCCCAAATATAGGATCAGCTACCTCCCAAGTCAGCGCACACCCCAGACAGGATGGTGTTGTCACAAGCTACAAGCTCACTTGACCAAACGCTTAGGAGTGGAGGATCAGAGACGGCTGTGTTAGAAGACCTATTGTTTTACTTCTACTCTCTCAGATCTAAGACTGCAGAGTAAGAATGTTGTGATTTAATAGCCAATAGTATAAGCAATAAGACAGTCATGACTCTTCCCATTATTGTCATTAGTGGCAAAACCTGGACCAGCCAGCACCTTAATGACTTTCAGCCCGATGCTCTATCTGGCAGTCTTCAAGCAAAAGGCTACAGGCCCAATGCCAAGAAGTCCACAAAATAAAACCCAGCAAAGATTAAGAAAGGTGGCACTTACCTGGTACTGAAGAAAGTCACAGAGGACAGGCAGCAGCATCCATCAGTCCCTTGGACTCCATATCTGATTTTTTCTCCCTCCAGGATCATGACCTTATGTTTCATTCAACATCATAATTTCTAAGAATTCACTACGGAGGCCACATTCAATCCCTAGAAGTTCATCTCAGTTCAATCACATCATACAGTACTTCTCCTTGGCCCGGCCGATCTGAGGCCAGCTGGGGGCTGACAAGGAGGGAAAGAACTTGCTTCCACTCCAAATCATAGAAGAGAGCATTTCATGAATTGGAAAATAATCCTTGGGTAGGAAGAACCACCTACCTTTGGTTCCTGTTGGGGAGAAGTCTTCTGCACCAATAGTTGTATGGACCCTGAAGTCACCTGTGCAATTTTCCTGCCAAAAGATCCACAAGGACACAGTTGCTTATCAGGGGATGGATCCAGTCCTTCCTCCTCCTCATCTCCTCCTCTTTCCCTCCTTATCCTATTTCTCATTCTGCTCCTCCTCCTTCTCCTTTCCCATCCTGTTTGTTTTCTTCCTAGCAGTCCATCCTCAGCATTTATATAGTACTCATAAAGTGTTTTCAAGTATTTTGCTCTACCACACAGATAATCAGGGAAAAAACAAAACAAAACATTTTCAGACAGATGTCCCTAAATCTTCTAAAAGGGGATTTGGTAAAGAGAGATCTGTCTTCATACAACCCCATAGCACATTAAAGCAATGAAAGATTTTGCCTTGGATAAACTAATATGAGGTCAGTATGACTATTATACGCACTTTACAGAGAAGGAAACAGAGGCACATGGAGCTTATGTTCTTGTCTAAGATTTCATAGCATGTAACAGAGCTAGGATTCAACTCAAGAAGTCTCAGAGTGCAACCATACCATATGGTTATGTGGTTATTTGACAAATAAGGAATCAACACTGAAAAGCTTATCTAATTTGCTCAAATTCACTCTGCTAATCTGGAGTGGAATCAGAACAAAACCCTATTCTCTATACCCAGAGAATACCATAATTCAAAAAGACACATGCACTCCAATGTTCATTGCAGCACTATTTACAATAGCCAGGACATGGAAGCAACCTAAATGTCCATCAACAGATGAATGGATAAAAAAGATGTGGTACATACATACAATGGAATATTATTCAGCCATAAAAAGGAATGAAACTGGGACATTTGTAGAGACATGGATGGACCTAGGGACTGTCATACAGAGTGAACTGAGTCAGAAAGAGAAAAAAAATATCATATATTAACACATATATGCTGAATATAGAAAAATGGTACAAATCAACCAGTTTGCAAGGCAGAAATAGAGACCCAGATGTAGAGAAAAAACATATGGACACCAAGTGGGGAAAGCGGGGAGGGCTGGGGGGGAATGAATTGGGAGATTGGGATTGCCACATATACATTACTAATAAGAAAAAAAAAACAAATTGTACACTCTAAATATATGCAGTTTATTGTATGTCAAAAACAAAACAAAACTCTATTCTCCTGAATCTGGTCTAGCACTCCTTCCTCAGCATAAAAACAATACCCCAGACACAAAGCCTAAGTCCTTCAAAGTACTAGTTCACACATAGAGCTCAGAGATGAGTTGATAAGCATAGGTTTGCCCTGTTTGCAAACACAAGATCCTTCTTACTTGGAGACACTGCTTCAGAGTATTCTTTTGAAGAAAATACATTACGTAAAGAGTCAACCTATGAATGCTGTGTGGGCCAGAAATCCCCAGGTGCCAATTGCTCTCAGACCTTATGACACCTTTGCAACCTCCTAAGAAAGTGGGTAGTAGTCCAGTCATTTTTCACAGATGGAAAGAAAGGACATGACAGAAGATGTTACTGATGCCAAGTCATAGAGCTGGTAAATAGCAGATAAGACCTGGGGCCAGATGTCCTGACTTATGATTCCTGGTTTCTCCCATTTGGTCTAGAACACGTCAGAATCTGCACAATATATACCAGTTAAGAGGATATGAATGAAGATATTTCAGAAAGTGGAGTCTATAATTAGGAAACCGAGATCTGAAAGAATAAAGGATTTTTTGCAACCTGTTCTAGATATTGTACAGCAAAGAGTCCTTCACCTCACCCCTCATTATGGAATAGAGAGTTCTAGTATCAAGACAGAGGCTGAAGGTGTTTAAACTTCAATCATAATCACCTTGACCTTAACAGAATGCCTTTACAATTTCTGCAAATGTCTTACCCTTTAATAATTAATTATACAGAACTCATAAAATGTATAAGTGAGACTCTACACTAAAAAGCTGCTTTACTGCCCTTCATATAATTTTTACTGATTCCTACAAACTTGTTTTATGATAATAATGCTCTGCTTAAGAAAGCAGAGTAAGCTCTGAGGTTTTGCCTCCACCTTGCCGTCTATACACTGGAGAGGGAGAGTTCCCAAAACACAGAGTCAGATATGCCACCTCTCAAAAAACTAAAAATTGTTTTTAAGTCAAAATAAGCCTCTGCTGAAGAAAAAACAAAGTGAAATTAACTGTCAACCGCACTGGGTGGCCCAGTGTGGTAGAAATGAACTCAGCCAGCCTCCGACCCACACTCTTTGGGTAATTTGATTCTTGGAAGATGCTGTACCTAAAACCATCTGGTAAGCACTTGTAGCTTGAAGTCAAAGTAAAACAGAGCTGTGTTTTAGACAAAGTGGACTAGAGCTATAACCTAATTTCTGTTTTCGTGGAGGGGAGGGATCTAAAAGGCAGAGACCCGAGGACACTGCACGTTGTACCATCACTTACAACATCTGCATTCACAATCCCTGCAAAGAAAGGGTATTTTGGCATTTTGATATAATTTATATGTAAACAAAAGTTCATACAGTTATCTAAATGACCCAAATATTTTGGATGGAAGCTGTTGTTAATAATAGACATCCATTCTGGCAATGGCTAAGCTGTAGTTTCCACATAATTGGTTAAACTGAACTCTTAATTAGGTTTTCCATTAGCCACAGTGCTAACTTCACATTAAAAGTCATGGCTCTGGTCTACCTGTCAAAACACTCACAATCAGTCACACTCTGTTTTCCTTCCTTAGTTATACACCTGTTCTCGCTATGTCTCTCACTGGCTTTCATATCAAGACCCATTCCCAGCCCTAGATTCTTCTCCATGATCCTATCACAGAAGAAGACTGTGAAAAAACAATATGTGAGAGGAAATAAAGTAATTAAGCAGTGGTTATCCATTTTTATTCTTTCAATTATTTAATCAAACTTGAATAAATGAATCCCTCATTTCACAAGGGCACAGGACAATCACAGGAACAAAGAACAGACTGACAATGGATAAACTGGACTATAAGCCTCTAAAGTATACAACAGTCATTTGCGGGAAAAGAAACACATCTATGGTATTTCAACAAGATGGCTGGGATTTATAGCAAGCCAGGTTCACATTCTTATATTGAGCAATTGAGTCAATGAGGTCCACCTCATCTAGGGACAGGGTCTCAAAGACTGGCCCCAGAAATGTAATTAAACTTAATTCATTCAACTATTCTTACTCTCCTACTGTTGAAAGAACCAGTCAACTTATCTATCCAACCAGATGGTGGACTCAAGGGAAAGAGTGATAACATATTTCTTTATAACTCCATCAATAAATGTCTAAATCAAATCAAGGACTCAAAAAATGAATTGTAGGACCTACTTAAAGAAAAAAAACTGAGCTTGTTTGTCATGGGAATTGGGAACAAAAAAGCCAATCTGTGTATTACAAATCTGTGTCCACATTTCTGGCAGTCCCAGGCTCCAGCCAAAGCCTCCAGCTCATTCCTTCAGCCCTGACCCCATGAGATGTATACAATTTATTTTTTTCCAGATAGGAAATATGTGAATTATTTTCCCACTTTGATGGATAGTGATAGAATAATTTTAGTCCACTAAAAAGCAAATGAGTCATAGATACTTTCATGTTAGAATACATTTTTCAAAATTTAAAATGTACTTTTAGAAGTGATATTTTTTCGGGAATTCCTTAGTGGTCCAGTGGTTAGGACTCAGTGCTTTCATGGTTGTGGCCTGGGTTTAGTCCCTGGTTGGGGAATTAAGATCCTGAAAGCCATGCAATGTGGTCAAAAAGGAAAAAAAATGATCCTCTTTCCCCATAATGTCACTGAGTAGGTATGTGTAGTATCACATAAGACAAAAGAAACAGAACAAGAGATACCATGTAAATATTAACTAAAAATTATGCATTAAAATGAGCTTAACTATTCAAATTAAAATATCACATCAAAGTATATTATTGTACCACCTAACTAAAGTCATCTCATGCACCATGGCATTACATATAACACACTTGGGAAACACTGAGCTTCATGATTTCTAGAGGTCTTTGCCTCTAAATTCTCAGTTTCTCTCATCTCTCAAGAAGAATCTAGTTTTTCAGTAAGAATTGAGCCTGATAGACTCATTCAGGTAAAATGCCTGCTCTGGTCTGAAAAGCATTTCTGGGAATCAGGCTAACAAGATGTTCCGTTCTAGGGTTTCAAAGACAAGTCTGATGATGCAAGAGCTAGAAGCACTTTCAGCCACCATAGAAGGGTGGGGAGTATACAAGCAGCCATAGAAGATGATGGCCTCACACATGGCATAGCTGGTCTCTTTCGCTTATGAAAAGATCGATTCATCAGGCTTTCGAATCATTCAACCCACATTATAAAGACCACCTGCGTTTTGTATATGGCTGTCAGATTGTCAATCAATAGGGAGTATATAACTGCACTATTCAATATGCTAGCCACTGACTACATATGGCTATTTTAATCATTTAAATTAAAATTAAAACTAAAAATGCAGTTCCACTGTTTCATTAGTAACATTTCGAAAGGTCAGTAGCCACATGTGGTAGAAGCTAATGTGCAGAACAGAACATATATCTTCATCATTGAAGAAAGATCTATCAGAAAGGACTGCTCTGAGTCTGTTGGTGAACAGTTTGTAGAGGATTCACGCACTGGGAACGAAGTCATGTGAGAAGGTGTAGTCCAGTTGAAACTACATGCATTGTCACACACACACACACACACACACACACCCTCTACAGTCCAAAATCTCTATCTTTATGACAAATCAAGCCCAGAGGAAAAGTCATGCATCATTTTCTTCTTCCCCACTGCTTTCCCCAAGTCTTGATCCCCTACTTGTGTTTCTATTATCCAAAGCTTGTTGTGGCAATAGATCAGATATGCTCCAAGTAAGATGCTGAGAGCAATAAGTATATAGATTGTTTGGGAAATGATAATGTTTCCTTCCCTACAACCTCTTGCTCCTTCCTACTTTGTCTAAAACCAACCATGCTAATACAAAGTCTGAGAGTAACACTGGGCAGGTGACCAATCCCAACCGAAAGTGTGATAGTGGAATGGACAGCCTACCAAAATTAAACGTAAAGTACCCATTGAGCATCTTGATTGTCATAAATGCTCCTGCGTTTTCATTACCAGCTTCTTTGACCTTAGGACACTGGGGGCCTCTAAAGTTGAAACCAAGTCTCCTCCATTTACTGATGGAGGAACTCGTACAAAATTTGTTTTCATTTAAGGAATCTTAAAATGATTTGATTTAACGGATTCTGTCAGGAAATAAAAAATGTTCTATATACTTTACTATGGATGACTGCACAGTGAATTAGATCTTTTGCTTCCCACCAAGAGATTTTTTAACCAATGAATGAAAGAAATTGCTGTCAATTGAACCCAGGAACTCAGATTTTCTGCCCAGCCATCCGATCAAGGCAGCAAGACTGGGTTTCAGAAGAAGGATATGTGTACTGTGCACTGCCTTTCATGGAAAACATTTAATCATTGGAGCTTCACTGACAATGAGGTATCCTACACTGAAGACACAAGGAACACTGAATGCTTTAAGCATCTACTGCAGTTTGAGCTCTCCCATATCTTATGTATGAATGTATTTACTACTTTCTGGGAATAATATGCTTATGTGCCACTAAGTTGCTATTGCACACTGAGTATCAGTAACAGAATTTTAAAATAGGTTATTAACCAAAAGAGCTAATTTTACTGACGTCTTACTTTATCGTAGGCATTGTGGTCAATACTTTATTTGGATGTCTCATTCAATCCTCACAACCACCACAGATGCAGATACTATTTTTAAGCCCGTTTTACAGCCCAGAGAACTGAAGCTTAGAAATACTAACAAATTTGCTCAGCATCGCATTGTCATTAAGAGGCATGACATCAACCCAGGCTGTCTGATTCCTGATCGTGTACCTTTTTTATACTGACTCATCAAGTTATACTTGTTGATAATAACCTAGCTTAGGTGGATGTTTTTGTCTAACCTATCCAGTGTAGAGAGGAATGATGTTAGCAGTTTGATAATGAGTGCTCCTTTCCTTTCAGCTGCTAAAGGGAGGTGATTATGAGGAGAAAATGTAGAACACTGACCCAGTATCATTTTTGTTTCATCCACAATATGTTGAAGAGGGTCACTGATTCTGATTAAGTGTCTGACCCAACAAGCTAGGGGGTCACCCTGTCAAGCTGTCTGTGATGCTTAACTCAGAGATTCGACGTTTCTCCCTGAGCAGATTCAACCCATCATTTTTATATGCCTCAAATACGGTACTAAATAAAATTTATAATAATAATGTAAGTTTCTTTTGTATAAATATCTGTGAAGATTAAAATGTTGAGAGATATCAGTGGATTTAATTTGTATAACTACTTTCTAATTTGCTTGTATAAGCTTAGTTAACTGAGTAGAGCACTTTTTGGGAAACAAGTATCATAATAAAAGTGGTTACCATCCAACCTGGCATAATGCATTCCATCATTTACCTTAATTTAGGCTTCCTGACAAAAAGGAGGATGAAAACAATCATGTGCCCCTTCTTTAACAGCAGAAATATGCTGAACAATTGTGGAGAATTCCCATTACAGTCTAACAAGCGAATTCTACTGTAAATGAATCAACAGTACTTTAAAATATTTATACTGGTATAAATATAGATTGTATATAAAGAGTATATATATATGTGTGTGTGTGTGTGTGTGTGTGTGTACACATACATAGACTTATAATACAAAGAAAAAGCTCAAGGGAATTCCCTGGCCATCCAGTGGTTAGGACTCCACGCTTTCACTGCTGAGTATGCAGGTTCATTTCTGGGTCGGGAACTAAGATCCCACAAGCCACAGGGTGCAGCGCCCCCTTCCCCCCCGCCAAGAAAAGAAAGAAAATGCTCAAGATGAGTCCTTTTTGGAGTTGAGGTCCACATAAGATCCAGAAAAATGAAGTAAGATTGTACAAATATTTTCAAATCTCTCTCTCCTCTAATTAAGTATTTCTTAAATGCCTGGTAGCTCCTCCTGTTGGCACCTCTGGAAATGAAAAACAAAATCTTGCTAATCTGCAGACATATCTATATCTGCATATCTATGCTTCTATTTATCCACCTATTTCATTTGGATATTGATCTCTTACACTAAACCAGGTATTCTTTTAGGTCACTGGAATGCATTTGATAGACAATATGAACTATAATACCTGTCTTCATAAAGTATGAGTTTCCTATTTTTTTTTTACTTTTTTTTTTAGCTTGATGGTAATAGATACTCATTCCAAGCCAATAAACATATTTCTATACAGTGCTGTATAAAAATCTATCATATGCATGACAAATACACGGGTTGCTTTCCTATGTGAAAAGTCAGTTTTTCATTTTTCCCTTCTATTTTTATTGAGATATCATTGATACAGAACTGTATAAATTTAAGCTGTAGAGATTAACAATTTGACTTACATACAGCATAATTACCTCAATAAGTTTAGTGAACATCTATCATCTCATATATTTCAAGTTTGTTTTAAATGAAAGACACTCTGGATTTTACACTTCAGGAATTTCTCTGAGTAGGTATATTATTAACTACAGGAATCATTATTACCCAACTCTGTAAGGGCAACACTACATGTGAAATATTACTTTTACACTAAAGGTATAGACCTGTGTGTCATCTCTATACGTAGTGTACTTGTACTTTACCTTAGGTGTCATAGGTGCTCGAAATCTAGATCCTAAAAACCTGATACACATATTCACAACTAAATGATATTTCTAATAAATTCTACCCTACTCATGTTGATATTATACAAAATGAAATTGAGGCCAAGAAAGACTGAGGTGCTATGATTACATGGCTAATTTGTATACAGACCCTGAACTAGACTCTGAGGCTCCTGTATCACAGTAGAAACTTCTTTAATAAAAAAGAGTGTTAATTATTAAGTACCTACTATATGTTATTACATTAGACACATCATCGCATCTTCTTAAATGTGTAGCATGTCATGCAGGCACAATCCACATATTTCAACTTATGAAATCAAAGAACATCGAAGTTAAGTGACTTGCTGAGCACCACATAGCTAGAAAGTAGGAAATCTGAGATTCAAAACTAGGTATGTCTGCTACCAAACTGTATGCTTTATTCAGTACAGCATTCTGCTTTCCTTGATGTAGTCCACTTCATGTTTGAATATTGTCAGAGTATGAACAAGGCAAAAAATATGGTTGTGCTAAAGATAACTATGTTCCCTAACTTTTTATGAAAAAAATTAGGTGAAAAAGATCTTATTAAAAAAGCATCGAATCAAGTGTTCCCCTTCAAAATCACAACAGAATCAGATTTCATTGGCAACTCATAGAAGGACTCTAATCCGGAGAAATCTCAGATCTATTAAATGGTCTGTTGAAAACTATGAATGATCACAAGTTACCTTGTGCGCACTAAATCACCAGGTGCAGATTCCAACACCATAAATTAAGAGATGGGTAGGTGAAAACTACTAAGTGAACACTTAAGGAAATGAATGTGACAGGCACCTGTTAACATACATTCTTTTCTAAAGGAGATGAAGTATCCAAACCAAAGATTTGGATATATCCTGATACTACTGTTCAATGGAATCTATCCACAATTGAATCATTTAAAATACATTTTTGCATTTCCTCCACCTGATATGAAAGCCTAAAACACAGGACATTCTTTATACTTTAGTAACTAGTCAATTGGATTTCCTGTCTTTGTTCTGCTCTTTACTGCCTCTATCTCCTTAGCCAAATCACTGATCCCTTTCTGAGCTTCAGTTCTTTCTCCCAGGTAATGGGAATTGTAACACCTATGCCACAGATGAATGAAAAATTAGATGAGGTCATAAATGTAGAACTAAAAGATTAAACCAAATTTTAAAATGCCCTGTATTGGGCACTCTGTTTAACAGGAAAGATTGGGTTGATGCATGTCAACTCAAAGATGGAGGTACATGGAAAACAATCAGACAGTCGTGCTTTCTCTTATCAACAGCACTAAGAATATAATATTGAGTCAAGAAAACTATTGAAGGTGATTTTCTTTGATGACCATTTCTTATAAATGCAGCACCAGTAAAAATTTTTTAAATTAACCCCAGGATAAAAATGAAAGATATACTAAGAGACACTAGTGATTGCTTCCTACTAAATAAGAACTTTGAAAGGATTGATGAACTATTGATGGTGTGGCAATTTGGAACTCCTAGAAGCTAAGGATATACTAAATACACACACGCGCCTGCATTAGCAAACTAAGTATCACTGTATTAAATTGAATCAGGCATAGAACATCATGCCTGAGTGGGGCATAAGTAAACAGTATTGTTCATGAAAGATACTGAATACACATTATCTTTCGGACCAAAAGATTCCACACATGTTCTCCTAATGCTATCAATGGTTCCCAATAGGCCAATTAAGCCTGCAGATAATGGGAGTTCACTGTATAACCATTATATCACTTGACACACCTGCAAGACCACCATCCAGTACTCCTGAGAAAAATGATGGGCAGCTTATTAGTATCATACATGTGTATCTCTAAGGTTATTGAAATCAATAGACCTTCTTAGCAAAGACTTTCAGTTTTCAAGACTGGGTAGGTTCAGGGGGCGTGTAATACCTTTGCCCTGAAGATGACAAGAGATTTATTTAACAAGAGAAGAAAACTAAATGAAATCATAACAGCTTCCATTTGGTCCTCATGGTATTTGCAAGGGAAAAGAAGTAAAATACTATACGTGTGAACAGAAATTTTCAGTATCATTGGAATCTTACTCTCAAGTGTTTATGATTCGTAGTAAACCAATCCAAGTAGACATTATCCATCTTTAAAGATGGAAAAATTCAGACTAGGATCATAAGCAAATTGCCAAGATCACACACAACAAATAAATTGAACTAGACTTTACTTATTCACTGACTTTCATTTTGTAAAGTTGCCTTCAAAGAAGGTTTATTTACAAACTCAATTAAATATGTAACTATATAAGTATTACACATAAATATAATATGTAAATATTATAACTTCCCATCAAAACTGGACCCAATCAGGATCAGGAAGACTGGAGGAAACTGAATATCTTTGTTTTTTGAAGACCTGGGTAACAACTATCTTCTCCCCCTTCCATCTGTATGTTAACACTGAAAAAGTAAGCTGTTCAATGTTGCAGGGGTGATCAGGGAAGTCTTGAGGGAAAGAGTATTAAGGAAAGGATTCCTCTGTAGAGTAGAGTTTTAGGATACTCAAATACTTAGTCACCACCTCTGTGTTACTGCATTATCCTGGAGTTCTTTGTCTATCACTCTGTAAATTATAACTCCAATAAACCCCACTATATTTTATAATCAACCAGGGATGGACAAAGACAGTATAAATTATTTGAAGCAATTAATAAGTGGTATTACTGATTATCCAATAATATAATCTTCTCACTCTTTTCAAGATATTTTAAGAAATCAAACTAGATGAAAGAGATTTAATGCATGAGTGATACCTTATAGTTTAAACAATTTCTAAGTCCTTTGCTTCTTGGTCTGGTGATAACTACATGTTCATTTTTAAAGCTTCCTCTAAAGTCAAAAGCTTCAAATTATTATTTAAGGCAAAGAGAATATTCTTCAATTATTTGGTAAGATCCAAGTTCATACTGAAGGATTAATTATAGTGGTCATGACATGAGAACTATAATAGATAAGGTAAGAAATGAGGGTAAACCCTTTAGTATTTGGAGGGAAAGATTTTTTGCTTCATGTATTAATACAGTGTTGAAAACCACTATAAAATCACAGCCCATATAATAAAGACTGAATAATATAGGAAATCTTAAGGATGTTCTGACAATATAAACATCAATACTAAATGCTGGATCATGGCCTGCCCTCATACAATCTGTATCTGCATACTAAGAGAATTCATAGACTATTATTTTTGAATGTTCATGACTTTTATTAAAAATAAAAAATAAATACCACCTTCCAATGTGTACCTCTCTAGAAAAGATTTTGCCAATTAAATTACATTTGCAAACATTACGGACGCTACTAGGCAGGATAATCATTTCTTACTACAATAAATTTCCCAATTTCTTGACTGAGTTTCCAATTTTTCAAAAAATTTAGTTATCCTTACTTTTCATGGTTGCTTGCATGCTACATGACAGTCTGGAGATTTTTTATACTTTGTTAATGGTCTTAAGTTTTTACATCAAAGCTATCTTCTTACTCTTTGGGCAAGTTATTTTCCAAGTTTAGCTTAAACTAGAAGTGCTCTCTCAGATTGCAGATGTAGAATATTCTGGGACACTTAAAACCTTTCTGGGAATAACCAAAATCACTGGCTTTCACTCTTAACTATCTACTTTATTTAAAGCAAAAGCTTGCTCTCAAACCCTAGTGTCAGGCTCACATAAGCTAGCAATTTCTTTCCTCTCTCCATGAGGAAGAGGCTCTTCAGTAGAGAAGGACAGTCAATGAGATAGAATGGGGGGTTGCTGTTAGTGAGATATCTGATCTACCTAGGACTGACCACACCTCATAAGATAGAAAGCTCTAGCTCTACACACACACACACACACACACACACACACACACACACACACACACAGAGAGAGAGAGAGAGAGAGAGAGAGAGAGTCTTTTAGAAGATGTGGGAATGTTCTGTCACAAAACATACATTGATGGGTTCTCAAAACAAGAAAAAAATACAATAAAGGCATATGTTATTACAGATTATCTGAAAATGTAACCCCTTCAACACCAAATCCCAGACACTGTAAATTGACCCTTTTCCCCTTTGGTCTGGTCTTTATCTCCACAAACTCTGGCCAAGGAGTCAGAAATTAGGGATTTGTCTGAAGAGAAATATAGCAGGTTTGCAGCATGAAACTGTTAAGTTAGATCTCTCAGAAGATGGGAGAATATTTGCAGCATTCTTTGGTATAAAAGCCCCACCAACTTCCATTCTCCAATAGATTACTCAACCTGCTTTAATACCTCTCTTTACCTGTAGTCTTGCCAGAGCTTCACAGCTCCTTCTGTTGTGCTAAGGTAAACCAGTGGATCATGCGTGTGAAGTCATCTCAAATTATGTATCTGGAACCAGGTGTCTTTGCCCAAGTCATGTTCTGGAGCTCACAGTCGTTGTGCCCTCCCTCCAAGAGCATTCCAAGGGGTTGATGCTCCTGCCTCCACCCACCCACCTTCTGATCTCTCCCTTTTAGTCTCCTCTGGCTGCACAGGGCAGCACATGCAAACATTGTAAGGTCTTGGCAGGATTCCTGTCCCACGGACCCTAGAGAGGGAAGCCACATAGGGTTGGAGCCTGGGTGTGGGGGGTTTGAGTCAGTAGAAGCCACCATCTCAGGAGCTGAAGGTGCAAGGACTGATAGCCCCCCAGATCCACTACCAGCACCAAATTTCCCCATCATGGAAGTCAAGAGAAGGATCCAAATTACAACTAACTGCTGAACAATCATCAACAGAAAGACACTGGAACTCACCAAAAAAGACACCCCACATCCAGAGACAAAGGAGAAGCCGCAATGAGATGGTAGGAGGGGTGCAATCACGTTAAAATCAAATCCCATAAATGCTGGGTGGGTGACTCACAAACTGGAGAACAGTTATACTGCAGAAATCCATGCACTAAAGTGAGGGTTCTGAGCCCCACATCAGGCTTCCCAACCTGCTAGTCCAGCAACGGGAGGAGGAATCCCCAGAGAATCAGAATTTGAAAGCCAGCGGGATTTGATTGCAGGACCTCCACAGGACTGGGGGAAACAGAGACTCTATCCTTCGAGGGCACACAAAAAAGTGTGCTCACCAGGACCCAGGGGGAAGGAGCAGTGACTCCATAGGAGACTGAACCAGATCTACCTGCTGGTGTTGGAGGGTTGCCTGCAGAGGTGGGGGCAACTGTGGCTCACTGAGGAGACAGGGGCACTGACAGCAGGGGTTCTGGGAAGTGCTCATTGGTGTGAGCCCTCCCAGAGTCCACCACTAGTCCCACCAAAGAGCTTGTGGGCTCCAGTGCTAGGTGGCCTCAGGCCAAACAAGCAACAAGGTGGGAACACAGCCCCACCCATTCACAGGCAAGCAGATTAAAGTTTTAGTGAGCTCCGCCCACCAAATCAGATTAAAGCCTTACTGAGCTCTGCCCACCCCACCCTACCCACCATCAGCCCCTCTCATCAGGAAGCACTCACGAGCCTCCTAGACAGCTTCCTCCACAAGAGGGCAGACAGCAGAATCAAGCAGTATCAGCAATATTTCCTTCTGTGGAACTGAAAACCACAGCCACAGAAAGATAGAGAAAATGAAAAAGCAGAGGACTTTGTACCAGATGAAGGGACAGGATAAAACCCCAGAAAAACAACTAAAGGAAGAGGAGATAGGCACCCTTCCAGAAAAAGAATTCAGAATAATGATGGTGAAGATGATCTAGGACTTTGAAAAAAGACTGGATGCAAACATCGAAAAGTTTACCAAAGACCTAGAAGAATTAAAGAGCAAACAAACAGAGATATGCAACACAATAACTGAAATGGAAAATACACTAGCAGGAACCAATAGCAGATTAACTGAAGCAGAAGGGTGAATAAATGACCTGGAAGACAGAATGGTGATAATCACTGATGCAGAAAAGAATAAAGAAAAAAGAATGAAAAGAACTGAAGACAGCCTAAGAGACCTCTGGGACAATGTTAAATGCACCAACATTCACATTATAGGGGTCCCAGAAGGAGAAGAGAAAGAGAAAGGACACAAGAAAATACTGGAAGAGATTCTAGTTGAAAACTTCCCTAACATGGGAAAGGAAATAGCCGCCCAAGTCCAGGAAGTGCAGAGAGTCCCAGGCAGGATAAATCCAAGGAGAAACACACCAAGACATATAGTAGTCAAATGGACAAAAATTAAAGACAGAGAAAAGTTATTAAAAGCAACAAGGGAAAAAACGACAAATAACATACAAGGGAACTCCCATAAGGGTAACAGCTGATTTCTCAACAGAAACTCTGCAAGCCAGAAGGGAGTGGCATGATATATTTCAAGTGATGAAAGGGAAGAATCTACAACCAAGAACACTCTCCCCAGCAAGGATCTCATTCAGATTCAATGGAGAAATTGAAAGCTTTACAGACAAGCAACAGCTAAGAGAATTCAGCACCACCAAACCAGCCCTACAACAAATGCTAAAGGAACTTCTCTAAGCGGGAAACATAAGAGAAGAAAAGGACCTACAAAAACAACAACAAAACAATTAAGAAAATGGTAATAGGAACATACATATCGACAATTACCTTGAATGTAAATGGACTAAATGCCCCAACCTAAAGACACAGACTGGCTGAATGGATACAAAAACAACACCCATATATATGCTGTCTACAAGAGACCCACTTCAGACCTAGGCACACATACAGACTGAAAGTAAGGGGATGGAAAAAGATATTCCATGCAAATGGAAATCAAAAGAAAGCTGGAGTAGTGATACACATATCAGATAAAATAGACTTTAAAATGCTAACAACTATGAAAGAGAAAATGCAAGGCAGAAATAGAGACACAGGTGTAGAGAACAAACACATGGATACGAAGTGGGGAAAGTGGGGAGGGTTGGGGGGGAATGAATTGGGAGATTGGGATACCAAATTGTACACTCTAAATATATGCTGTTTATTGTCTGTTAACTGTATCTCAATAAAAGTTCTTTAATAAAAAGAGAGAGAGAAGGTTCCAAACAAAAGTTGGTGGCACTGGGCTCTCAGCTGGCCAGCATTGGGGTCAGATACTCAGGAATCCAATTTCATATGTATTGGGTGGAGGTAGTGCCAAGCAGGTAGCAGTTGCTTGCCTGGGCTAGACTGCTGCCAAGTGCAGGTTCAGACCAAGTGATTAGTTGACACACAGGATGGAGCTGAATTGAAGTCACTGGTGGGGCAAGTGCTGCCATGGCTCAAAGCATCATGTCCTGAGCTGAGCCATGCACCTGAGGCTGTGGGGACTGGATATGCCACCAAGGAAACCCTCCCCTTGGCAGCACAGGCCCTGCAGCCAGCCTCCTGTTCAGTGACCCTGCAGCCACAAGTCCACTCTATAAGCCTGTGCACCCTGCTGGTGGGGGTGGTCTACCCTGGGCTCCAGAAGTGGTTATGGGGTCAGAGGTGAGGAAGAGTCTACTCTGCCATCTTAGACTCAATGATTAGACACCTTGACCTGATTCTCAGAATTCAAGCTCTCAGGTTCTGGCATGGGGGATACCCTGGAAAGGTAGCAGCAAAAAATAATGTTGAATACTCATCTACACACAGGTATACCTGATAAACATGCTAAGACAAGGATTATTAGTCTCCTGATTGATGGGATTACATCTAGTTAGTGGGGAAATCAGATTTTGAAACCAAACTTTTACCACAAGATTAAAGATTTTACACAATTCCTCTTAATCAATTCCTAATAGCATATACATGCACACACACGTGTATACACATGTGTATGTGTATATCTATACATACATATGTACATATGCATACACACATGTATGTGTATATTTATATATTCAACATTGGCTATGATATAGGTACTTTTATAAGCACTTTGGATAACTATTTGAGCAAACAATTCTGGAAACTAATAAGAAAGCTATGTTAGTTTTGGCTGAAGGGGAAGAAAAAATTAATCTGTTTTTTATTTAAATTCTTCTATTTTAGAGAGACACTTTTGAAATATAGCATAGAATGATGACTTTTATCAGCTCTCAAAATGCTCTCTCAAATACCATTTGAAACAATACCTTCTATAAGAGGTGATTTTTATTAAAAAACAAGAAAAAAACTAGGTAGAGCAAATATGTTGATTCTACTCTTATCCTGCCCAGGGACTGATGAGATTGTTCTTTAAAATATTATCAAGCATCAGCAAATTCTGGCATAGACCTGAAACCAGTAATTGTATCTCTGCTTATATAGGCATACCTCATTTTATTGCATTTTGTTTTACTGTGCACCACAGATATTGAATAATGTTGTGTTTGTTTGTTTTTACAAAAACTGAAGGTTTGTGGCAACCCTGCATTGTCAGATGATGGTTAGCATGTTTAGCAATAAAGTATTTATAATTTAGTATGTACATTGTTTTCTTAGACATGCTATTTTACATTTAATAGGGTACAGCACAGTGTTAACATAACTTTTACATGCAGTGGGAAACCAAAAAATTGTGTTACTTGCTTTTCACTTTATTGTAGTGGTCTGGAACTAAACCCACAATATCTTTGTGGTATGCCCACACACCAGCTTAAAGGGGCTTAAGAATAGGTTTAAGTCCTTTGATCTATAAGTAGTTGACTAAGGCTCTCTAATGAACTGTAAGGATGTTGTAAAAGTTGTCCACTTCATGAACAAATGGGAAATACAAAGACTATTTCCCTGCATTATGTGACTCCTGTCTCATCCTAGGTCTAAACAAGGTCTGCATTTTTGTTTTCTAACATAAAAAATCTCACAGGTTCTCTGAAAGATAAGTAGGGAAAAGGCATTACCTGCATCTCACAGAAAAAAAGACATTTGCCCAACATCACAGAATTAAAGAACAAATGTAGAAGGGGATGCTACTATTTCAGCCTCCCAGCAGAATCAATATAGTTTCTTTATCAGTATACTGTTTAATTATAACATACTACTTGTATGATCATTTTATAAATAACTTGTAAGTTTTTAAATAACTTCTATAATCAATGAAGAAGTGAAATATGACATAATAGTATTATCCTCTTCCACTTCCAGGTAGAAAATACAAGTAATGGTAGATCATCAATCTCACCATTGCAAGTAAAAAAAAAAAAAGTAGATAAAATGAAAGTTCATATAAAGATAACAGAGAGCTGTAAATACAAAGAAAACTAGATTAATGAAAACTCCAGTGAGGAAAGAGCCATTCATAGGTGAGCTGAGAATTCTGGTGGCTCTCTTCCCCAAGAACATTTTCAGAGTTTGGGCATGGACTAAGGATTAAGTGTATTAAAGGGAGAAAATCTTACTAGGGAAAAATAAAGGAAAATAGGAGATTGTGATATCTGGTACAGATGTTAACAACAACAACAAAAATAAAACAATACTTCTACTGAAGCACTGGAAGATTTCTGCCCAGGATTATCACTGAGTTATAGAGTGGTATAGCAGTCTAGAAAGCTACCTTAAAACACAGAGTGAAATTTCCTACAGTCTTCTGCTTAGAAGAGAGACATGTGAGATGACTGTAACAAAAATACAACAGGTTTTATATTTGAGACATTAGAAATCAGAGATGTACTATGTCTAGTGAAAGCTTCAATCTAGCTCTGAACCTACACAAATACTGATAACATTGAAATTATCAGCTTCTCACCAGATTGTCTAATAAAAATAAAAGTTGAAAATCTCTCCTGGGTAAAATAAAATTATTAAATCTTTACTTTTTATACACAATTTTTTCATAAAATTAAAAATATCTGAAAAGTAAGGAGGCAGGGAAATTGTATTGTTCAATCATCACGAAAAAATACAATCTCATAGATTATAGAAATACTAGATTTAGGAAACACTACTAAAATTTTCACATAAGCTTTATTATTACATAAGACCCATGATAAGAAAATAGAAGGAACATAGAAAAATTAGTTTAAAGATAGAGAACTTCATCAGAGACATAAAAAAAGAATAAAATGAACATCCTGAAACTTGATGTATCTAGAATTAACTCATTGGATGGGTGTAAGGATAGAGTAGAAAGATTAATGAATTTCAAGACAGATGAGTAGAAAATATAAAGCAAAAAAGGAAAAAAAGTGTAAAACAAAACAATGTAATTAACACGTGGGACACAGTCAAAGATCAAAATATATGCTGAATTATAGTTCTGGAAGGAAAAGAAGTAAAAGGATGGAGAAGAATTTTTTTTTTAATAAAATTATAGCTGAAAAGTTTACAAAAACTAAGACATTAATTCCAGATTAAGTAAACTCAGTAAAATCCATGTTAAATAAACCCAAAGGAACCCAGGCCTAACTCAAACTCTCATAATCCAAAGGAATAGAAAGTGATAATAGTGGATAAAAAATAGACAATTTAGCAGTAAGATTATGACTGACTTTTTACCACAAACTATTGATATCAGAAGACAACTGAATAGTACTTTAAAAAGCAATAAGCAAACATTAAAAATAAAAGGACAACCCTAGCAACTAGACTTACGTACTCCATGCAAATATCCTTCAAAAAGTAAGACAAAATAAAAATATTTTCTGGCAAAAACTTATGTAATTATATGCCATCAGTCCTCTACAAGAAACACAAAAGAATTTGATTTAGGCTGAAAGAATTTCCAGAATAAAGTCTAGTACTGGAAGAAATGTTGATTATGAGTGCCTGTATAGAAAGTCATAATTGCTAATACAAAAATAACAATGTGCAATAAACTTCATAACATGTAGAAGTATATCTTATGAATATAATAATGCATATAAAATGGGGGAAAAGACAGTCTCTTCAGCAAGTGGTGCTGGGAAAGTTGGATAGCTGCTTGTAAATCAATGAAGTTAGAACACACCCTCACACCATGCACAAAAAAATGGCTTCAAGACTTAAACATAAGACATGACAACTTAAAACTCATAAAAGAGAGCATAGGCAAAACATTCTCTGATATAAATCGTACCAGAGGTTTCTTAAGTCAGTCTCCCAAGGCAACAGAAATAAAAACAAAAATAAACAAACTGGACCTAGTTCAACTTACAAGATTTTGTACAGCAAAGGAAACCATTGGGAAAAAAAAATGAAAAGACAACCTATGAAATGGGAGAAAATATTTGCAAATGATGAAACTGACAAAGGCTTAATCTCCAAAATATACAAACAGCTCATATAACTCAACAACAACAAAAATCCAAATGAAAATGGGCAGAAGACCTTAATAGACACTTCTCCAAAAAAGTCATACAGATGACCAAGAGGCACATGAAAAGATGCTCGGTATCACTAATTATTAGGGAAATGCAAATCAAAACTTCAATGAGGTACCACCTCACATCAGTCAGAATGACCATCATTAAAAAGTCTGCAAATAACAAATGCTGGAGAGGATGTGGAGAAAAGGGAATGCTCCTACACTGTTATGGGAGTGTAAGTTGGTATAGCCACTATGGAAAAAGGTGTGGAGGTTCCTCAAAAATCTAAAAACAGAATTATCGTATGATCCAGCAATCCTACTCTTGGGCATATACCCAGACAAAACTGTAATTCAAAAGGATACATGCTCCCCCATGTTCATAGCAGCACTGTTCCCAAAAGCCAAAACATGGAAACCACCTATATATCTGTCAACGGATAAATGGATAAAGAAGATATGGTACATACATACAATGGAATACTACTTAGCCATAAACAGGAACAAAATAATGCCATTTGCAGCAACATGGATGCAATTAGAGATTATCATACTAAGTGAAGTCAGTCAGAAAGAAAGACAAATACCATATGATATCATTTATATGTAGAATCTAAAATATAGCAGAAATCAACCGATCTACAAAACAGAAACAGACTTATAGAGATCAGACTTGTGGTTGCCAGCAGGGAGGGAGAGAGATGGACTGTGAATTTGGGGTTGATAGGTGAAAACTCTTACATTTAGAATGGATAAAGAACAAGGTCCTACTGTATAGCACAGGGAACTATATCCAATCTCCTGAGATAAATCATAATGGAAAAGAATTTTTTAAAAAAGGATGTAGGGGAGAGAAAAGATGGTGGCAAAGTAGAGGGACGTGGAATGCATCCCTCTCCACAGATGCACTGGGAATGCATCAAAAGACGCAATAATTCCCACAGAGAACCAACTGAACACAAGCAGACGACCTTGGACACTAGAAAGGACTGCAAGGATCCTGACATAACTGGTAGGGAGGCATCTACAATGGCTCAAAGAGGGTGAAGCTGCTGAGCTGTGGCAGACAGGAGGGAGTGAGAAACACACAGAGGGTCCACACCACAGATCAGTGTTCCCAGACTGAGATATCAATTCACAGCTGAACAGAGGGTCCAGGAGTGGGAGCATGGGAACCAGAGAGCTGGTTCAGGGTGAGAAAAATTTTTGCCACTAAGGTGATGGACCAAGAGGACAGGAGGGAAGAGGTCCATGGCGAGGAGTGCCTGCCCCTGAGAGCTGCCTGGCCATGATGGCAGCTGCATGCTGCAGGCTCATGGGTGGGGGGTGGGAGGAGCTGTGGGCATAGCCTCTCTCTCTCTTTCAGCAACTGCAGTGGGCAGTGGAGGAACCCCCCATGGACCACCTAAAGCACTCAGGAATAACAGGAACCCTCAGGCCCTCAGGCGGAGCAAGCTTAAAACCCCTTGGAATGCTGGCAGCAGGGAGGCTTCTAAGGGAAAAAAAAAAAAAAAACACCCTGAGAGAGGCCCAACTCTGAGACTTCCTGTTTACACCTGAGCCACTTCCAAGCCCAACGGAAACAACAGTGCATCACTGCTCACTCACTCCCAGGGGAAGGAGCCACTATTGTACCCTCTCCTTCCCCACGCACCAATGCTTACAGACAAACAATAAGGAAGCTCTGCTGGTCACAGAATAATACAAAAAACCCAATGCGAGTAAAAGAACACTTACAGCTGAGACTCTAAGGAAACAGAAATATTAGTATCAATCCTATTGAACTGGTCCATTCTGGGATCAGTTCTGCTTTTTTTTTTCTCTTTTTTTTTCCTTTATTAATTATGATCTTAGTCCTAAGGGGTCTACAAGTTTTATAACATATTTTTTAATTCTATTTTTATATTATTTTTATTTTTTTTGCCTTTTTATATGCTTCTATTTCTAGCTAAGTTTTTGATAGTATGGACTATAAATCTCTCCTACCTTCTTTTCATTTCTATCGTTTATGCATTTCTATTCCTTTCTTTTTATTTGCATATTTCCAATCACACTAGGCTCTTCTGTTCCCCTTTCTTCCATCCATTCTTAGTTTATTTTATCTTAACATACTTATAAGCAACACTATCGATCTGCTCAGACTCCTTGCTCTATTCTCCAGATGACACAACTCCTTAGTATTTAATATTAGGTTTTTCTCTTTATCTTAGTTCTTAGTACAATTGTCTAATTTCATTCTGAGAATCTCCATTCTGTCTGGTGGTACTCTAGCTCTTTTTTATATTTGATCCTAGCTTACAATATCTCCCTGGATTAGTGTTTGTATGGGTAAGGTGTTAATTGTTTGTTTGTTTTTGCTTTTGTTGCTGTTTTCTTCTGTTTTGGTTTTCAATTTCTGTTGGTTTTCTCTTTGATTATCTGATAGCATACTGGGGTTCCTCTGTCAGGTCTTTCCACAGCCTTATGTCTTAATGGATTCAGTAATTGTGTGTCTTATACATGTATGTGTTTCCTAGACTTAGTATTTGTTTAACCCAACACTTGGACATTGGTCTGGGGCTTGGACAGTCTTCTATAAACACCTCTATTGCTGGGACAAGCAACCCCAGAAGTTTGGACTACCATGAGGAAAGAAAGAAACACCATGCAGGCAAAGGAGCAGGAAAAAAAACCCACAAGACCAAATAAATGAGGAGGAAATAGGAAAAATGCCTGAAAAAGAATTCAGAGCAATGATAGTAAAAATGATACAAAATCTCGATAACAAAATAGAGAAAGTACAAGAAACAGTTCACAAGAACTCAGAAAAACAAACAGCAATGGATAACAAAATAACTGAAATTAAAAATACTCTAGATGCTATAACCAGCAGCATGACTGTGGCAGAAGAATGAATAAGCGAGTTGGAAGATAGAATGGGGGAAATAATCGCCACAGAGCAGGAAAAAGAAAAAAGAATAAAAAAAATAGAAGACAGTCTCAGAGACCTCAGTGATAACATTAAATGTACCAACATTCGAATTATAGGCATCCCAGAAGAAGAAGAAAACAAGAAAGGGTCTGTGAAAACATTTGAAGAGGTTCTAGTGGAAAACTTCCCCAACATGGGAAAGGAAATAATTCACCAAGTCCAAGAAGCACAGAGAGTCCCATACAGAATAAACCCAAGGAGAAATACACCAAGGTACATATTAATCAACTAACCACAATTAAACACAAAGAAAAAATATGAAAAGCAGTAAGAGAAAAACAACAAAGAACATATAAGGGAAAACCCATCAGGATAACAGCTGACCTTTCTACAGAAACTCTGCAGGCCAGAAGGGAATGGCAGGATATACTGAAAGTCCTGAAAGAGAGAAATCTACAGCCAAGAATACTCTACCCAGCAAGAATCTCATTCAGATTTGAGGGAGAAATCAAAAGCTTTCCAGACAAACAAAAGTTAAGAGAATTCAGCACCACCAAACCAGCCTTACAACAAGTGCTAAAGGAACTTCTCTAAGTAGGAAACACAAGACAAGGAAAACACCTACAAATACAAACCCAAAACAATTCAGAAAATGGTAATTGGAAAACACATGTCAATAATCACTTTAAATGTAAATGGATTAAATGCTCCAATCAAAAGACACAGACTGGCTGAATGGATACAAAAACAAGACCCTTCCATATGCTGCCTACAAGAAACTCACTTCAGACCAAGGGATACATATAGACTGAAAGTAAAGGGTTGGAAAAAGATATTCCATGCAAATGGAAGTCAAAAGAAAGCTGGAGTAGCAATACTCATATCAGACAAATTAGACTTGAAAGTAAAGACTATTACAAGAGACAAGGAAGGACACTACATAATGATCAAGGGATCCATCCAAGAAAAACATATCACAATGGTAAATATCTATGCCCCCAATATAGGAGCACCTCAATATATAAGGCAAATGCTAACAGCTATAAAAGGGGACGTCAACAGGAACACAATAATAGTGGGAGACTTGAACACCCCACTTACATCAGTGAACAGATCATCCAAACAGAAAATCAATAAAGACACACAAGCTTTAAATGACACATTAGACCATCTCGACTTAATTGATATTTATAGGACATTCCATCCAAAAACGACAGACTACACTTTCTTCTCAAGTGCACATGGAACATTTTCCAGGATAGATCACATCTTGGGTCACAAATCAAACCTCAGCAAATTCAAGAAAATTGAAATCATATCAAGCATCTTCTCAGACCACAACACCATGAGACTAGATATCAACTACAGGAAAAAAACTGCAAAAAATACAAACACATGGAGGCTAAACAATTCACTCTTAAACAACCAAGGAATCACTAAAGAAATCAAAGAGGAAATCAAAAAATATCTAGAAACAAATGACAATGAAAACACAACAACCCAAAACCTATGGGATGCAGCAAAAGCAGTTCTAAGAGGGAAGTTTATAGCAATACAGTCCTACCTTAAGAAACAAGAAAAATATTGAATAAACAACCTAACCTTACACCTCAAACAATTAGAAAAAGAAGAACAAAGAAACCCCAAAGTGAGCAGAAGGAAAGAAATCATAAAGATCAGAGCAGAAATAAAGGAAAAGAAAGGAAGGAAGCAATAGCAAAAATTAATAAAACTAAAAGCTGGTTCTTTGAGAAGATTAACAAAATTGATAAACCATTAGCCAGACACATCAAGAGAAAAAGGGAGAAGATGCAAATCAACAGAATTAGAAATGAAAAAGGAGAAGTAACAACAGACACCACAGAAATACAAAACATCATGAGAGACTACTACAAGCAACTATATGCCAATCAATTGGATAACCTGGAAGAAATGGATACATTCTTAGAAAAATACAATCTTCCAAGACTGAACCAGGAAGAAATAGAAGTCATGAACAGACCAATCACAAGTATGGAAATTGAGGCAGTGATTAAAAATCTCCCAACACACAAAAGCCCAGGACCAGATGGATTCATGGGCAAATTCTATCAATCATTTTGGGAAGAGCAACACATATCCTTCTCAAACTCTTCCAAAATATTGCAGAAGGCGGAACACTCCCAAACTCATTCTATGAGGCCACCATTATCCTGATACCAAAACCAGGCAAAGATGTCACAAAAAAAGAAAACTACAGACCAATATCACTGAAGAATGTAGATGCAAAAATCCTCAACAAAATACTAGCTAGCAGACTCCAACAGCACATTAAAAAAATCATACACCATGATCAAGTGGGGTTTATCCCTGGCATGCAAGGATTCTTCAATATACACAAATCAATCAATGTGATACATCATATCAAGAAATTGAAGGATAAAATCCATATGATCCTCTCAATAGATGCAGAAAAAGCTTTTGACAAAGTTCAACATCCATTTATGATAAAAGCTCTCCAGAAAATGGGCATAGAAGGAAATTACCTCAACATGATAAAAGCCATATATGAAAAAACAAAAGCCAACATCATTCTCAATGGGGAAAAACTGGAAGAATTCCCTCTAAGAACAGGTACAAGAGAAGGGTGTGCACTCTCACTATTATTATTCAACATAGTTTTGGAAGTTTTAGCCACAGCAATCAGAGAAGAAGATGAAATAAAAGGAATCCAAATTGGAAAAGAAGTAAAATTGTCACTCTTTGCAGATGACATGATATTATACATAGAAAACCCTAAAGACTCTACCAGAAAACTGCCAGCACTAATTGATGAGTTTAGTAAAGTAGCAGGATACAAAATTAATGCACAGAAATCTCTTGCATTCCTATACACTAACAACGGAAGAGCAGAAAGAGAAATTAAGGAAACTCTCCCATTCACCATTGCAACCAAAAGAATAAAATACCTAGGAATAAACCTGCCTAAGGAGGCAAAAGACCTGTATGCAGAAAACTTTAAGACACTGATGAAAGAAATCAAAGACGACACAAACAGATGGAGGGACATACCATGTTCCTGGATTGGAAGAATCAACATCGTGAAAATGTCTGT
Organism: Hippopotamus amphibius kiboko; assembly: GCF_030028045.1. Classification (NCBI taxonomy): domain Eukaryota; kingdom Metazoa; phylum Chordata; class Mammalia; order Artiodactyla; family Hippopotamidae; genus Hippopotamus; species Hippopotamus amphibius. The sequence continues at coordinate 22,806,566 of NC_080190.1, forward strand.
ACTCCCCAAAGCAATTTACAGATTCAGTGCAATCCTGATCAAATTACCAATGGCATTTTTCACAGAACTAGAGCAAGAAATCTTATGATTTGTATGGAAACGCAAAAGACCCCAAATAGCCAAAACAATCTTGAGAAGGAAAAATGCAGTTGGTGGAATTAGGCTTCCTGACTTCAAACTATACTACAAGGCCATAGTGATCAAGACAGTATGGTACTGGCACAATAATAGAAAGGAAGATCAATGGGACAGAATAGAGAATTCAGAGGTAAACCCAAACATATATGGGCACCTTATCTTTGACAAAGGAGGCACGAGTATACAATGGAAAAAAGACAGCCTCTTCAATAAGTGGCGCTGGGAAAATTGGACAGCTACATGTAAAAGAATGAAATTAGAACACTTCCTAACACCATACACAGAAAGAAAGTCCAAATGGATTAAAGACCTACATGTAAGGCCAGACACTATAAAACTCCTAGAGGAAAACTTAGGCAGAACACCCTATGACATGCATCAGAGTAAGATCCTTTTTGACCCATCTCCTAGAATCATGGAAATAAAATCAAGAATAAACAAATGGGACCTCATGAAACTTAAAAGCTTTTGCACAGCGAAAGAAACCATAAACAAGACTAAAAGGCAACCCTCAGAATGGGAAAAAATTGTTGCCAAGGAAACAACAGACAAAGGATTAACCTCCAAAATATACAAGCAGCTCATGCAGCTTAATACCAAAAAAGCAAATAACCCAATCCACAAATGGGCAGAAGACCTAAATAGACATTTCTCCAAAGAAGACATACACATGGCCAACAAACACATGAAAAGATGCTCAACATCACTCATCATCAGAGAAATGCAAGTCAAAGCCACAATGAGGTATCACCTCACACCGATCAGAATGGCCATCATCACAAAATCTGGAAACAACAAATGCTGGAGAGGGTGTGGAGAAAAGGGAACTCTCCTGCACTGTTGGTGGGACTGTAAGTTGGTACAGCCACTATGGAAAACAGTTTGGAGGTTCCTTACAAAACCACAAATAGAACTACCATATGATCCACTAATCTCACTACTAGGCATATACCCAGAGAAAACCATAACCCAAAAGAAACATGTACCATAATGTTTATTGCAGCACTATTTACAATAGCCAGGACATGGAAGCAACCTAAATGCCCATCAACAAATGAGTAGATAAAGAAGATATGGCACATATATACAATGGAATATTACTTAGCTATAAAAAGGAATGAGATGGAGCTGTATGTAATAAGGTGGATAGACTTAGAGTCTGTCATACAAAGTGAAGTAAGTCAGAAAGAGAGACAAATATTGTATGCTAACTCATATATACGGAATCTAAATTTGGTACTGATGAACTCAGTGACAAGACAAGAATAAGGATGCAGATACAGAGAATGGACTGGAGATCTCGAGGTTTGTGGGGGCAGGGGGTGAAAGGGAAGCTGAGACGAAGTGAGAGAGTAGCATAGACTTATTTATACTACCAACTGTAAAATAGATAGCCAGTGGGAAGTTGCTGTATAACAAAAGGAATTCAGCTCAATGATAGATGATGCCTTGGAGGACTGGGACGGGGAGGGTGGGGGGGGGGAGTCAAGGGAGGGAGGGGATACAGGGATATGTGTATAAATACAGATGATTGAACTTGGTGTACATCAGAAAAGAATAATAAATAAATTGAAAAAATGTATATATATTTGTAAAACTGAGTCACTTTGCTGTACAGCAGAAGTTGGCACAATATTGTAAATCAACTATACTTCAATAAAAAACATTAAAAAACAAGTGCAAATGTCATAGTTATGAAGTTAATCTTAGATATATCCCTTGCATTATTTGAAAATTGTTGAAAGTATTAGACTGTAATACATCAAGGATATATATGGTAATCTTTATAACAACCACTGAAAGAATCGCATAATGTATAACAAATTTTCAATGAAAATAATGAATTAAAATCAAATAATACTTCGATATATACAAATTTATTTCAACACTCCAGCAAAAATATTTGGAAATGCAATTAATAAAATGATGTTATTTAATGTTTCTATACAATTTCCCAAACACTAAAATGCCAGGATAAAAATAACAGACATGGAAGAGTTTTCATTTAGGGACAGATAAGATCACCTACTGTGCACATTTAGAAAGAATGGTGAGAAACAAAAACAAATTTGTACATGTGTTGTTTTAAAATATAGTTTGGGTCATGATTGATCCAACATACTGGATTATTGCATACTAGATTTGAACAGTTTGCCTCAATTCTAAACAGCCTGAAGAGCCAGAGTATAGTTTCTATGCAATAAAATTTGTCTCAAAGAAGTCCAGGTGCATATATGTGTCCATATGTCAAAAGAGACATTAATTTTGTTGCTAAGTTTTTTAAATAAATTTTTTATAGTTTAAGTTTTACAAAATATTTGACAAGTGTTCCCATATATGACACAGCCAAGTATATTTAATAACATACTAGCATGGCACATTTGTCACAATTAAGCTATGTTGATATACTGTTGTCGACTTGGGTTTATGATTTATTCAGATTATTTTATCTATCATCTACCTACCATCTTTTTTTTCTGTTCCAGAATATCGTCTAGGAGACCACATTACTTATAGTCTTAATGTTACCTTGGGACCCTCTTGACCCTGACAGTTTCTCAGACTTTCCTGCTCTCTGATGACCTTGACAGTTTCAAGGAGCACTGATGAGATATTCTGTAGAATGTCCCTCGCTAGGATTTGGCTATTGTTTTTCCCAGGATTTGGCTGTTGATATTGGAATTCTGGAGAAAGACCACAGTGGTAAAGTGCCATTTTCATCACATCATATCAAGGGTTCATACTATCCATGTGATTTATCACTGCTGATTTGATCTTGATCACATGGCTCAAGTAATGCTTGTTGGTTTTCTGCCCTGTAAAATTACTCTCTTCACCCACTTTTCACTCTGCACTCTTTGGGAGGGAGAAGCTATGTGACAAACACAAGAAATGGGTGTTTCCTATGCTATAGGGCAGAGTATCTGCAGTAATTACGTGGAATTTGCAGAACACATCCATCTCTTCTTCCCTACTTACTTATTTAATCATTTGTTTATATCACTATGGACTCTTGGATCTATATTTTATACTTTAGGTTATAAACCAATACTACTTTATTTTGTTTTTTTTTTCCTCAACTTTGACCATTGGGATCTCTTTCAGTTGACTCCTATATCCCTTTGACATATTCCCATCAATGTTCCTTTTTTTTTTTTTTTAAGCATTCATTCTTTGGCACGACAAGATACTCCAGACTTATCCAGTTTTTGTCTTACTCCAGTGCTAGAATCAGCCATATGTCCCAGAATCCTTGGTTCTTTTTATTGAAGAGCAATTTAGAATTAAGATTTGGGTGTTAGGTGTGTTCCTTGTTACTGTGGTGGTGTTTCTTTAGACCCTTTCAGCAGACAAAACAAGGATTTTTATTTGTGCATACTATGTATACACACATGCATATATATTTATATGTAACCACATTTATTTATATTAAACTAAACATGGTTTATACTGATGTCTCCAACTCTAACCCATAATTATATGTATTATTATAGCCTCCTTCCTTATCTGTAATTTAAACAGTGAGAAGCTTGGTTCCCATTATCTATCACCCAAATATAGTTATTCGATGCCAGTCTATATACATTTCAGTCTCGGCATTGTTAACCTGCTCTCCCATGAGAAACCACCTTATCAACTAGATTACAGTGTTTGTGTGTGATTTGTTTTTCCTTTAGAATGACAGATTTCATTCATTTCCAACAGTCATGTATATGGTTTATATAGGGTCCTATAACCATGATTATATATGTGATCCATATATGGTTGTTTAAAATAATGTCATATGTATATAATGTCACATACACACACAGATATATATACAATGCCACACATATATACAGTGTCATATGCACACACACACTATATACACAAATAAATCTAGGTCCTCAACATCATAATGTTATGTAACAGAAGAAACTGCTTAAGCAAAAAAATGTAAAGACCATATATACTGTAATTTAAATTGATCTATTCTTATCTTTAGTTATTTTTAAGCATTTCACAAATGCTAATTAAAATACTCTTAGCTATAAATCCTATCTCAGTTGAGAAGTTTGGATACATGTTTATTATTAACTTGACAGCAGAGACCAAGACCAGACTATACTATAGAAACAATAGCCTCACAGGAGTTTGGGCTTGATGTATACACACTATTATATTTAAAACAGATAACAAGAACCTACTGTATAGCGTAGGGAACACTACTCAATATTTTATAATAACCTAAATGGAAAAAGAATTTGAAAAACAGTAGATACATGTATATATATAACTGGATCACTTTGCTGTAGACCTGAAACTACCATAACGTTGTAAATCGGCTATACTCCAATATAAAGTAAAAATTAAAAAAAATAAGAAATAGTAGCCTCAATCATGATGTTTTCTCACATTATCAACACAATGTAGGAGGACTTTACTTCAAGTTTAAGGTTCTCAGGGACCTTCCTAATTTCAGTTATAGTTAAACATACCAAATTGAGATTTTCTTTTTTAACGAGCTAAGTACTTCAAAGGATTAGGATATAAATGACTAAGAACAATTCCTGCCCATATGGTACCTACAATCTACTGGAATGGGATGTTGTTATTAAAGCCAAAATGTGATAAGCTTCAAAAGGAATAAAAGACTTGAATTTGTAGCCAAAAAAAATAGTCACATGAGAGATAGTAACCAGGAAAAGCCCAATGGGATAGGTATTATTAGAAAGGGAAACATCAAAAATCATGTTAGTTTCAATTCTAAGAGATGACAGAAAGCTAATGAAATACATTTATATTCAATAACATAGTATATCTGAAAAACAATTAGACTACTTCCTCAGTGCAATTTGATATATATAAAATGAGTCCTAAGTTCAGTTTTATTAGAATGCTTTGAATATTTAGAGTATCTATAAACAAAAGGTTAGTCAAAACATTAATCTTGTAATCCATGCAATGATGATTAATATGCAAGTATATAAGATTATTATATGTAAAGCTGCCTTCTGTATCATATAATCCTACAGTACAAACATGAGTTCAGTGGTTTAGTGAAGGACAGGCTTTTATTATTTGGCAAAAATAATGCTGTTGACCTATAAAAACTGCTTTTTCAGGTATTTGAAGGAGTCTGAGTGGTCCTATCATAGTCACCTAGGATCAGTTCCAATAATTGGAAACTGTAGAGATTGTTAAACTGCTAAATCCAGGTGGCAATAGAATTGAACCTCAGGGTGTCCTCTAAGTTTCACATTCTACCCCAACATGTGAACTAACCACATGGATATACAACAAACCCTCAGATGTTTGTTCACTTATGAAAATTATTTTCTTCACCATTTTTTCCCATTATTTGCAGAGCAAAGGTAAAATCTTTGAGGGTCTGAGGGCCAACCTGAAGGTCAGGTTGCAGAGTATCTGTTTGGAGCTGGTATGCAGTGAACTTCAAGAGAGGTGTGTCCATTTTGCAATGCTTGGCATAGAGTAATTGGTTTAGTAAATGAGAACTTAACACTACCTTCTACTTCTCTTTCACTCCTCTTACCATGAAACATGTTGTCTTTATTCATTTATATCAAGGGTTTAGCCAGTGATAGTCATGGACCAATGTGCCCTGCTGCCTGCTTTTGTAAATAGTTTAATTATAATACAACCACATTAATTGATTCACATATTGCTTATGTCTACTTTCACACTACAATGGCAGAGTTAAGTATTAGTTGTGATGATTACCATGTGGCCTGCAAAGCCTAAAATATGTACTATCTAGCAATATGCAGAAAAAATTTGCTGAACTCTGCTTTATATAATGGTGTTCAATAATTGCCCATTGGTTTAGCTTGATAATTTGACTAATTGTCACTTCCACAATATTGCGAACTCCACAATAACAGAAAACATTTTTTAACCCTCCTTATTTTATATCTAGTTCCCAACAGAGAACCTAGAATATAATTAGAAAGTTTCATAAATCATTTTAAGTAAACAAATGTCTATTAAGCATGTAAACAATTTGATAACTATGGATATTGTGAGAAAAAAAGAAAAACAATAATTGTAGAATAAGAAAAAAGTAGCAGAGGCAATATGATTTAAACAGAAAATGAATAAAACATAAAAGTTAGTAAACATTTTCAGTGATCTACAAAAGAAAAGTTCTTGACATGTTCAAATTTAAGCAATGCCTACAACTATGTACTTCTTATTTCCCAGGGACTAAGAATTTATTGATGTAGTCAGTCCTTTCATTGAGACAACAAAACAGTAGGAGAGTTACTCAGAACTTGTGAAATTCACCTTAAAAATAGTTTATTCATTTAGCAAATAGGTTCTTAGAAATATCCTTTTATGAGGCAGCCATACACTGTAAGGAACAGCAGGAATCTAGAGAAATGATACAGCCAAACACAGAATATGTACAAATGGCTGTCAGAAAGTGTTATAGCTTAGATTTATTTCTACCTTCTAAAATGTGTGTAGAAAACACCTTTCAGAATAAAAATTTTAAAAAATCTCCAGATAAAGGACTATTGTTAAAGAGAGTTTTGTTTTCACTTGAAAACATTGATTTGTGTCTGTATCCATAACTTACTAAACTGTTGAGAAATATACTATATGTCATCTGTGTTAGACATGGCATTGTAAATATTTTATGGCTTCAAAACTTAACTATGATTACAGGCATACATGTCTAATGTTTTAAAGCAGAAAAGTAAAAAATGTTTACTTCAATCAATAGCTAATTCTCTCTCACACACAATAGGAGCAAGACTAAGCTCTCCTCATGATGCCAGAATAGCCTGAATCTTGGTCCCCTAAACTTCCAGTGCTATAAGAAGGCTACAGAATTCTCAGCTCATAAAACAAGTTGGTTTTTGTATTAGGTAATAACAAACCTCTTCTCATTATTTTAAATAGGTTAATAGGTTGGGAAATCATTGGGCTCGTTATCAAAGAAATAATCATATTTAATAAATGTTTTTCCTCTTACTCTCTCAGTAGGCGTGGTTGGGAACTAAAGAACCCAATCCTTTAGAACATCATTTGGAGTCTCCTGGCCTCATGGTAATCCAGATGAAATTGCAGTATCTGTTATACGAAGAGGAGTGTTAAGGATTAGACTGGAAAGCTTAGAGAAGGCCAGATGATTGACAACCCCAAGAGCCGTGATAAAGATCTGCCTTTTATTCTGTGGTCCAAATAGAAATTACCCAGATGTACTGTAACATAAGATCTTTTCCTTATCCCCTGATACTGAAGTTTAAGTGAGCAGTTTATTCTGAGAGGTAACTACAAGGGAGATAAAATCCAGGTGGCTTCAAAGTCTCTGTCGGTCTATAAAAACCAATTTAGGCATGTTCCCCCATAGGAGAGTAGGATCAATAACTGTAAAAGTGAAGAGTCACACACCTACTTGGGGCTGCATGGTTAGAGAACCATGCTCTTTGTCGAAATGAAGATGTGTGAGGGATGGATATGTTTTCTCTGGTGCTTGATTATTCACGTCATCCATGACAGGTGGCAGAAAAGCATGGAGACTGAGGGTGTGAACTTTGGAACTAAATCCTCCCTGATTTACATCCTACTGTGCCAGTTACTCACTGTGTGTTCTTATCCTCTCTGCCTCAGTTTCCTTTATCATAAGAAGATTTCATAAGATGTGAGTGGGATTTAAGGAGATTACCCATGCAGCAGCCTTAATCACTTAACTCCACTCTGCACATAAACTCTCAATTAGTATTATGAACAACTCTGTTTCAATGTTTTTTATTATTGATCCTGTGGTAGTGGCAACCTAAATTATCTTTCAAAATAGAGAATTTTGTAGAGGGGGTTTATCTGCAGGGTCAATGACAAATTCCCAAAGGATAGAAGCTTTCTACATTCACTCAAATTACTGCTTGTGACAAGATAATGCTTCATAGCACCTATGGTTTATAGGAAACCTGCTCTTCCAGGCAGAAATATTTGTACTAATTTCCCATGTATTTTCTGAACTGTATCTGGTATGTGGTAGTTATAATATTCCTGTCATTTTTAACTTAATGACTAAAAATATGCATGGGTCAAAATGCTAGGTTACATTTACTTGAACATTGCCACCTTAGGGAGAATTATAGCCAACTCCCTCCTAGAAATTAACTGCATTTTGTGTGAAAAGCCAGAACAGGATCCTTCAGCTTCTCTAAGGAACTAAGGATAACACTGACAAGTGGGTCCTCACTGTGCTGGTTTCTATGGCACCGTCAACCATCCCAGAGATACAAGCCTGCATCACTCAACAGCTTCTCAATATGGAGAAAAGGAGAGAATATCACAGACATCTCAATCAGGCAAATGAGGACTAGACAGATAAGGTCAGTAAATTGCCACAATTAAATTCCAAAACAGGAGAACTATTATTAAAATGGGATTCCTGATGAACTCAGATCAAGATGACAGAGCAGGAGGACATGGAACTCACCCCCCCACCAGGAACACATCAAAAATACATCTACATGTGGAAAAATTCTCACTGAAAACTAGCTGGAGATTGGCAGATAGACTCCTGCACAAGTAAGGATGTAAGAAAGGTCCATATGCAATTGGGTAGGAAGGGAACAGAAGCAATCAGTTCAGGACCTGTGCCCCTGGGAGAGGACTCAGAGGAAAAGGGAAATTATATGAGTGGAGATCCTCCCTGGGGAGTGAGCAGTTTGAACCACCAGCCCTTGGGTCCAACAAAGGAAAGATAAGTCCACTTGGCTGGTTGGAGGGTTAATGAGACTAGCAGGAGGCCTGTGAAAACCTTGGACTCTGCATGAGGAATGCATGCACACTTGCTTGCTCCCTAGGCAGAGCATAGAGAGCTGATTAAAACCATGCAGGGGGCTAACTGGTATCCCAAAACTGCACCCATACACACATCACAGCCTGAGCTGAGAAAACATTCCAACCCACTTGCCTCAGCTTGCACCTCTACACTGGAATAAAAGCTACCACAATCAAGGAAAGACCTTGGCTGTGAGACAATGAGGCAACTCAAACCCAAAGGGCCAACTGTGCAGGGTGGGGGCAGCAAGTGCTGGCACTTATATGGGTGGCACATTGGAGGCGGTTTAGATCACTGACAGCAGCCAGACTGCCACAGCCCACAGCCTGGTCCTTGCCTAGTGCCTGTGCCAGCCCTTTTTGCCCCAGCACTGCTCTGCTTTGGGGCAGGGGTGCAGTGCTAAAGTGGAGGAAGATCACACACCTGAGGAGAACTGAAAGGTTCAAATCCAACCTTTGGGGCTTCTGCTATAGTAACTTGGGAACTGGCACTGCCCCTCACAGGGTGATGATAGTCACTGAGCATAGGAGAAGCTCTGGCTCACATCTGCCTCTGGCCCTAGCCCCTCACCTCCAGTCCCACCTCCAACCAAGGTGATACCTGCCAGCACACCATGAGGAAAGATGCAACTTGCATTCACATCAAATCCAACTCCCACAAAGCCACTAGACACAGACAGACTCTATGCCCCAAATAATGACACCCCTTTAAGACCACAAAAGGTAACTGTTTCACCTAATTTCAGAGACAGAGAAAGCTAAGCAAAATGAGTAGAGAAATTTGTCTCAATTGAAAGAGCATAAGAAAAGCCCTAAAAAAATTTAAAAAATAAAAAACAAAAACAAAACAAAAACTAATGGTAGAGAAATGAACAATTTACCAGATGAATTCATAACATTTGTAATAAGAATGCTAACTGAATTATAAAAAATAAGATGGACACAGTGAGAATTTAACAAGGAACTAAAAAATATAAAAAAGAATGACTCAGAACTAAAGAAGACAATAACTGAAATGAAGAACACACTAGAAGTAATGAACAAGAGGCTAGGTGATACTGAAGAGTGCACAAGTGATCTGGAAGATACAATGATGGAAATAACACAATCAAAACAGCAAAAGAAAAACAAATTTTAAAAAATGAAAACACTTTAATAGATCTGAGATATCATCAGGCATATCAACATTCATATAATAGGGGTCCAAGGAGGAGAATAAAGAGAGATGGAGGGTCAAAAACATATTTAATAAAATTATAGCTGAAAAATTCCCAAACCTGAAGAGGGAAACAGCTATCCAGATACAGGAAAAGAACAGAGGGTCACAAACAAGATGAACCCAAACTTTTTCCATTGTAATAAATAAAGAACTTTAAAGGTAGCACGAGAAAAACAGTCATATACAAGGGAATCCCCAAAAGGCTACCAGTTGATTTTACTACAAAAAATTTGTAGGCCAGAAGGACTGGCATGATATATTTAAAGTACTGAAAGGGAAAAATCTGCAACCTAGGATAACCTACCCAGCAATATTATCATTTAGAAAAGAAGGACAGATAAAGAACTTCTTAGACAAGCAAAAACTAAAATGGTTTAGCAATACTAGAACTACCATGAAAGAAATGTTAAAGGGTCTTGTCTAAATAGAAGAGAACAGGCTGTAACAAGAAGTAATTATCTATAGGAAATGAAAAATCACACAGGAAAGGCAAATATATAGTAAAGACTGAGGATCAACTACTCGAAGTTAGTATGAAGATTAAAAGACAAAAAACTGAAATCAATACAGTAATGTGCAAATACAATGATCAGTAATGAGATAAATATGAATATAAAAACAGGACATCAAAAACACAAAATGTGGCAGAGGGGGGAAATGTAGAGCTTTTATAATGTGTTTGAACTTAAAGGGCTACCTGTTTAAAATAAATAATTACAGTTACAGGTCAACATATATGGACTCCATTATAACCACAAATCAGAAAACTACAATAGGCACACACACAAAAGAGAGAGAAACACAAACATACCACTAAAGAAAATCATCAAACCACAAGTGACAAAACTAAAAGAACAGGGAAGAACTACAAAAATGACTGGAAAACAAGTAATAAAATGACATGATTCATTTCAAAACTAAAGACACACAGAGAGACAAAGTGAGAGAATAGAAAAAAGTTTTTCATGCAAGCATGGTGAGAAGAAAGCATGGATACAATATTCATATTAGACAAAATAGACTTTAAAACAAAGTCTATAACAATAGATATGAGGGTATTGTATAATGATAAAATGACCAATAGAAGAAGAGAATATTATACTCATTAATAAATATGCACCCAGTTCAGGAGCACCTAAATATATAAAGCAAATATTAACAGAGATAAAGGGGGAAATTGACAATGATACAGTAATAGTAGGGGACTTTAACATCCCTACTTGAATCAATGGATATATCATCCAGAGAGAAAATCAACAAGATAACAGTGGTCTTTAATGACACAACAAACCAGTTGGACTTAATATACAGCTATGGGACATTTTGTCCCACAACAGCAGAATACACATTCGTTTCAAGTGCACATGGCTCATTCTACAGGACAGATCACATGCTAGGCCACAAAGCAAGTCTCAACAAATGTATTTAACAGGATATATATTATATCAAGCATATTTTCCAACCACAATGGTATAAAACTAAAAATTAATTAAAGGAAGAAAAATGGGAAAAGCAAAAACACATGGAGGGTAAACAACATGCTACTAAAAACTCCAATGGGTCAATGAAGAAATCAAAGGGGATATCAGACAATACCTCAAGGGAAATGAAAAGGGAAACACAATTTTCCAAAAACTACAGAATGCAGCAAAAGCAGTTCTTGGAGGGAAGTCTACAGTTTACCTCAAGAAGCAAAAAAACAAAACAAACAAAAAACTCAAACAACCTGATGCTCTATCTAAAGGAATTAGGGAAAGAAGGATAAACAAAGCCCAAGATTGGCAGAAGAAAAGAAATAATAAATTTCAGAGGCAAAATAGAAACAAAAAAAAAATTAGCAAAGATAAAATCAAGAGCTGGTTCTTTGTAAAGATAAACAAAATTGATAAACCTTTAGCCAGGCTCAGCAAAAAGAGAGAGGACCCAAATAAATACAATAAGAAATGAAGGAGGAGAAATAGCAACAGATACCACAGTGATACAAAAAATAATAGAATATTATAAGCAGTTATATGCCAACAAATCAGACAACCTAAAAGGAATGGACAAATTTCTAGAAACATACAAACTTTCAAAACTTAACCAGGAAGAAATAAATAGTCTGAACAGATGAGTCACTAATAGTGAAATTCAATTTGTAATTAAAAAAAAAGAAAAAACGTCTGGCAATGGATGGCTTCACTGGTAGATTTGATCAAACATATAAAGAAGAACTAATACCAATCCTTCTCAAATCATTCCAAAAAGTTGAAGTGGATGGAACACTCCCAAATTCATTTTATGAGGTTACTGTTACCTGTAACCAAAACCAGAAATACACAACACAAAGAAAGAAAATTACAAGTCAATATCACTGATGACTCTAGATGAAAAAATCCTCAAAAATATTAGCAAATCTAATTTAACAGATACAATAAGGATTATACACTATGATCAAGTGAGATTTATTCCATCAACACAAGGATGGTGGATAGTTCAACATTCACAAATCAAAAAGTGTGATATACCACACTAACAAAAGTAAAGACAAAAATTGCAAGATCATCTCAATAAACACAGAATGAGCATTTGACAAAATCAATATCCACAAACAATTAAAAATGCTCAAAGTGAGGATAAAAGAAAAATATCTCAACCTAACAAAGGCCATATATGACAAACCCATGGCTAACATCATACTCAGTGGTTAAAAGCTGAAAGCTTTTCCCCTAAAATCAGGGACAAGACAGGAGGCACATCTTTGCCACCTCTATTTAACATGGTATTGGACGTCCTAGCCACAGCAATCAGACAAAACTAAGTAAAATCACCCAAACTGGAAGAGAAAAACATAAAACTGTCACTATTTTTAGACAACATGAGACTACATATAGAAAACCCTAAAGTCTCCACCAAAAAAACCTGCCAGAACTAAGAATTCAGTAGTAAAGTTGCAGGATATAAGATTAATATACAGAAATATGTTGCTTTCCTATACACTAATAATGAATATCACAAAAAGAAATTAAGGAAACAATCCAATTTATAATTGGATCAAAAAAATGAATAAAATACCTAGGAATAAACTTAACCTAGGAGGTAAAAGACCTATCACTCTGAAAACTGTAAAACATTGATGAGGAATTTGAAAATGTTACAAAGAAATGGAAAGATAACCCATGGTCTTGGATTGAAAAAATTATTATTGCTAAAATGTCCATACTGCCCAAAGCAATCAACAGATTTAACACAATCCCTATCAAAATTTCCATGAAATTTTCACAGAACTAGAATTATTCTAAAACTTATATGGAACATCAAAAGACCCCGAATTGTCACTTCAACCTTTAGAAAAAAGAACAACGCTGGAAATATAAAGTTCCCCCAAATTCAGACTGCACTACAAGTTACACTACACGTAATCAAAACAGCATGGTAATAGCACAATAAAAGACAAATCAGTGGAATAGGATAGACAGTCCGGAAATAAACCCACACATTTATGGTCAATTAGTCTATGAAAAAGAAGGCAAGAATATACAATGGAGAAAAGACAGTCTCTTCAATAAGTAGTGCTGGGAAAACTGGACAGCCACATATAAAAGAATGAAATCAGAACATTTTCTTACAACTCAAAATGGATTAAAGACCTAAATGTAAGACCTGAAACCATAAATCTCCTAGAAAAGAGCACAGGCAGAACACTCTTTGACATATCATACCAATATTTTTAGAACTAAGGAAAAAAGAAAAGCAAAATAAACAAATGAGTCCTAATTAAGATATTTATTCAGCAAAGGAAACCACTGAGAAAATAAAAATGCAACTTATTGAATGGGAGGAAATATTTGCCAATAATATTATAAATAAGGAGTTAATATCCAAAATATATACACAGCTCATACAACTCAATATCAAAAAAGCAAACAACTCAATTAAAAATGGGCAGGAAAGGACTTCCTAGGTGGTACAGTGGTTAAGAATCCACCTGCCAATGCAGGGGGCATGGTTTCAATCCCTGCTCCAGGAAGATACCACATGCTGTAGAGTATCTAAGCCCAACTATTGAGCCTATGTGCTGCAAATACTGAAGCCCATGAGCCTAGAGCCTGTGCTGTGCAACAAGAGAAGGCACTGCAATGAGGAGCCCATGCACCACAATGAAGAGTAGGCCCCGCTTGCCACAACTAGAGAAAGCCCGTGTGCAGCAATGAAGACCCAACGCAGCCAATAAATAATTGAATAAATAAACTTATTTTAAAAATGAGCAGGAGACATAAATAGACATTTTTCAAAGAAGACACACAAATGGCCAGCAGGCACATGAAAATATTCACTTTTTCTAACTACACTACTAAAAATTATCAGAGAATCTGAAATAAGGCCACTGACTCTAAATAAGAGACTGTATCATCTAACCAGCCTCAGAAACATGATAAAAAGGTCTGAGCTGATGAGCTAATTAGTGCTCAAAAGTAACTCACAGATAAATTTACAGAAAATCAATCTGGGCCCAACAGTAATAATAACTTGATTATAAACTGTCATCCTTCATTATTTTAGCCCTGATCAGAGCAAGTCGGCTCGTTTCCCTTTCAAATTGGAAAGGAGAACAGAGATGAACTGCCAAGCAAAACCATATTTTAGAGAGCAGTCTATTACAGCTTCCAGGGAGTCATGAAGCTCATTAAGCTTAAATATCCAATAAATAGCTAAAACCTATGGCAAATTGGTGTACTTTTGTTTCAATTATATTTGATTATTCTTGTGATACTAATTACATGAGCACAGCTGTTTCAATTTGCTATCGAAGATACATTTCTCTTGGCCAAAAAAAAAAAAAATGTGACATGTAGTTAAGAATATCCAAGATGATTTGTTTTGATGGAGGTTTGGCACCCACCCTATTAAAGGAGCTCAAAGCATTGTGGTAGGCAGAGCCTGGACATTTGCAACTGGAGGGAAGGAATGCTATGGAAAGAACACTGAACTTGAACCCAAGGTCTACTGTGGAATAGTTGCATGATCTTAGAAAAGGCAAGTCACCTCCTATGAAGTTATATGAAAACACAAAACCACAAACTACTGAGTGCTGTCATACTTTTGCATAAAATGTTCACTTCTCTAAGAATGCCTTCCTCCCTCAATGACAATGTCTTCCTAGTAAAATTGTCTTCTTTTATACTTCAGCTCAAACATTACTGCACAGGTACACACTATCCTTTGATTTCCCCATTTGAGTTGGCTATAAACATAACATCCTCAATAATAATAACACCAACTTCTAACACTCATTAGTACCCTGTATATAAGATGATATTGTGTCAACAGAATCTGTTTATCACATTTTATTTGTCCACATGTCTGAATGTCCTATTAGATGCAAGTTTCTTACATGCAAGAAGTGTATTCCTCAAATTTATATGTGCACTATATAGCACAGTGATAACACATAGTAGATACTCATTATGTGAATATGTTTCTATCAAAGAGTAAAAGAAGTATAGTGGTGCTTGTGCCTTCCACTTCACAGAACTGGTTTTAAGTACATAAGAAACTTGTATGCATTAAAGTTTTCTGTCAAGTCTAACGTACTATATAAATGTCAGAAATTATCATAATCCCCATCTAGAAAAATCAAATCTACATGAAAAATCACATGGTTCCTTGTGAAATCTTTGTGGAATCTATGAGCTTATTAAAACAGAAATTATTGTCCTGAAAAAATCTTAATTCAACTGTGCAGAAGAGAAAAACTTGTTTTATCCTAAGTTGAATAGTGAAAAGAGTGACCATATTTGTCTTTGATAAGTTATAGGGTATGGAGTATAGAAAGAAGGATAAAATGCTTTGAAACAAAATAAACTTCTAAATTATATTTACATTGTTTGTTCTGGATAAATATGCTTTTATATAACCAAAATCCAGACTCTTTACCCTTTCCTGAAAAGGTTCAGTCCTCCCCCCACCTCCCCTCAGAGGGCCAGTTGTATTGTTCTGTCTTCATTCACCACACCTGTCAAAGAAAATTTGCTTTCTGGTCTTGCCTCTACTACTCTAAGGCATTCACACACAAAGAAGAAATGGCGTCCTGGCGTTCCCTTCACAACAGTGCAAGAGAACATAGGCATCAGGAAAACCAGAGAAAAGGGGGTTGGTTTCTGGGAGGAGTAGAGGGAAAAAAAGTCCCCACTACTGAAGTTCTAGAGCCAGGACACCCATGGGTCATTATCTCTTACTACCATTTCAAGCCTCAAATGCTTGGCACAGCCTTAACTCTAATCCATGTTCCACATGAAAACAGAGGTGAATAAAAACAGAGCACACACTGTCAAAAACAGAAAAGAGATGAAATTCTCAGGACACAAACAGATAATTCATCCAGTCTTGGCACCAATCTTCTAAGAACAGACTAATAATTTTCACAATGTCAATCACCAAATATTAAACAACTAATTTCTAGAGTTTTATTTCTGTCATTTGTTGTAGACATATTTAGTAGGAATAGAAATAAATAGCTACTTTCTTTGGTGAGTATAAGGTCCCTGAGAGGAAAAATCATGTCAATATTATTTACTCATGTTAATAAGTTCTATACCCTAGAACTTGTCACATAATAGGTAATCAATAAACATCTGCTGAATAAAAATAAGTGAAAGAATACCATAAGAGTTGTAGGAGGTGGAGAAAGGGAGTGAAAGAGATGAAATCTGACTCTTAGAGGAGTACCAGATATCACTAACTCGGAGACAAATTTCTCTCAATAAAAAGCATCCCAGGAAGTTTCCTGGCAGTCCAGTGGTTAGGACTCTGCACTTCCACTGAAAGGGGCCTGGGTTCGATCCCTGGACATGGAACTAAAATCCTGCTGCACAGTACAGCAATAACAATAACAGAAAAATAAAAACAAGAATCTGTTTCTATTTGAGGAATGAGGATGGAGCAAATGGACAGTTGGAATCACATAGGCTGCTCTCTACAGCTTCTACCCAGTAACTCTGGTGTTGCTTTTCAATCCTAGTGTGGATGGGCAAAAGGGTCCTGGAGTTGCAGAAGAGTAGAATCTTGTTTGGGCTCTATCATTACTCAATGACATGGCCTGAGTTTTCTGGGTTCTACTTTCCCAACCTCAAAAATGATGAGGAAGAAAGCAGCCAGCCACTGGATTAATACACTATATTATTCAGGCTACTTTAGTAATTCTGAATGCAAAAATCATCCTTCATTCCTAGCCATCCTGCCCTCAAATGCCTGATCTAAGGATCAAACATTACTCTAAACTATTAAATAAAAAATTTTCTCCACATATTTAGCTTTCACTATCAAAGAACGTACCATTATTATATCTCAATATCCATACCAGCTAGTTTATTTGTCCTCTACAGTAAGCTCTTGGGGGAAAAAATCATGGGGATAGAATTGCTAGTATTTCAAATCTCTTTGACATGCTAGTATAGGTAATAATTACCATACTACTGGCTTTGGAAAATAAATAACTGTATCTTTCATTTTTGAAGCAGTCCTTGATTGCTAAGGATTAAATAGTATTTTACACTAGATATTATGCTGTTATTGTCAAGTTCCAGGATTATGTATCACCAATAATGCATTCTAGGACTGGAGTCCCTGAAAATAATTAACTGGAATTCCTTGTCCCATCGTCCCAAATTCAAGAATGTCCTGGATTGCTTCTGGTTGCCAAAGGAAAAGAGTCCTTTGGAGCCATTGAGTCAACTTTTGTTTTGTCACCATAAAGTCACAGAGAACTTGAAATTTTAAAAAAATATCCACCACCTGGGGCAGAAAGGTATGAGTTACAGCCTCAGAAAATTGAATTCACCCAAATATTATTTTTAAAAAAAGCCCCAGGTGAAAGGACTATCTCAAGGATGTGCCTCTTGAGCACTGCATGTGACAATCTGATTTTACAGAAATGAAAGTGCTAACATCAGAACACCACCTTATCAACATACTGCCTTTTAGAGCAATCATCGCACAGTAGATACGTGATTTAATCTGAAGAGAAATATATCTTTGTCCTTAAATTGACTATTCATATATTTCTTGGCATTGCATGCCAAAGTAAAATATACTGAAAAAAGATGTCCAAGAAACTTTTAAATAAATATAACATTAGTTCATGTTAATAGAGCAATAGTTAACCAGTGCTTCCAACTACATGAAAAGAATATTCCTTGATGACAAGAAAGGATACCTGTGAACAAATGTAACAACTGTGTCTGGGTCTAACAAAAATAATATAAAAAAGAGGAAATCTTCACATATCCCTGGCCTTCAAACCACTAGAATACTGTGTTTAAAAAAGATTAGGGGAAAAGTGGAGAAGCAATTTCAGAGTGAGGGAGTAAGAACATGGAAATCTTGTATCCTTCATAAAAGCAATGAGAGCCCTGAAAAAAAACAGGAAAATAAACATTTCTGGAACTCTGAAGACTAACCAAAAACTTTCAACAATCTGAGAAGCATTTATCCAAAAAATGACTGAGGTGATTTTAACAAAAGATTAACAAGACATATGAGGAAAAAAGAAACATAAAATGTCATTTATTATTTTTCATAGGAATAAAAATAACTCACTAGAAACTGTTCCTGAGGATGTTTATGTTTTGGATTTACTAAACAAAAACTTTAAATCCCAAGAATTGAAGACACATCTAAAGATCTAAAGGAAAGCATGAGAATGATGTCTCACCAAACATATTATCAATAAAGAGATGAATATGATTTAAAAAAATCTAAAAGATTCTGGAGTTTAAAAGTACAATATCTAAGATTTTTTAAAAATAGTAAAGTGCATTTGAGATGGCAGAAAATCAAAACACAAAACAAACAAAAAAATCAAGCTTGAGATTATGTAGTCTGAGAAATATAAAGTTAAAGAATGAAGAAAAATAAACAGACTCAGAGCATTGTAGGACACCATCAAATATCCCAACATTTGCATAAGGGCAGTATTATAGGAAAAGAGAGACAAAGGGAATAAAGAATATTTGAAGAAATAATTGCTGAAATCGTTGAAAACTTTCCAAATTTGAAAAAAGATCAACAAAACCAGGGAGCTCAACAAACTTCAAAGAGGATAAACTGAAATGTAACCATACATAAAGATGTCATAATCGAAGTCTAAGAAAAAGACAAAGAATCTTGAAAGCAGCAAGAAAAAATTATGTACTAGGAGGAGTCTCAATAAGAATAACAAGTGGCTTATTAGAAATCACGGAGGTGAAAAGGTAGTGGGACAACATAGTCAAAGAGCTGAAAGAATATGACTATAAACTAAGAATTTTATATCAAAGAAAACTATCTTTAAAAGTGTGGGAGAAATTGTGACATTCCCAGATAAATAAAAACTGAGACAATTTGTTGCTAGTGGATTTCATCTACAAGACACACCAAAAAAAAAAAAAAAAAAAATCCTTTAGACTGAAATAAAGTACAATTAGTCACTCAAATACACATGAAACAGGTAAGTATCAGTAAATGTAAGAATTATAAATTATAATTTTATTTCTTCTATGTTATTTAAAAGATGATTGAATACAGAAAATTTATAATACTATGTTGACATTAATTTGTGTGATGATAACAGCACAAAAGAGGGGGAGAATAAAGCTTTGATAGAGAAAAGTTTTTGTATAAAATTGAAATTAAATTTGTAGTATTCCAAAGTAGTTGTTTTAAGCAAAGAAATTGCAATTTTGAGGAAAAACAAATAAAAAACAAGTACAGTAAAATTTAAAAAGAGAATTAAAATGGTACACTAGATTTTTAGGTTTTTAAAGAACCTCCATACTGTCCTCCATAGTGACTGTACCAATTTACATTTCCACCAACAGTGTAGGAGAGTTCCCTTTTCTCCACGATCTCTATGGCATTTATTGTATGTAGATGTTTTTGATGATGGCCATTCTGACTGATGTGAGATGGTACCTCACTGTAGTTTTTATTTGCATTTCTCCAATAATTACTGATGTTGAGCATTTTTCATGTTGTTTTTGGCCATCTGTACATCTTTTTTGGAGAAATGTCTATTTAGATCTTCCACCCATTTTTTGATTGGATTGTTTGGGTTTTTTTTGATATTGAGCTGCATGAGCTGTTTGAACATTTTGGAGATTAATTCCTTGCCCATTGCTTTGTTTGCAAATATTTTCCCCCATTTTGAGAGTTGTCTTTACATCATGTTTATGGTTTCCTGTGCTGTGCAAAATTTTTTAATTTTAATTAGGTCATGTTGGTTTATTTTTGTTTTTATTTTCATTATTCTAGGAAGTTGATCAAAAAAAATCTTGCTGTGATTTATGTCAGAGGGTGTTTTGCCTATGTTTTCCAACTAAACTAAAACTAGAGCTACCACTATTTACAATAGTCAGGACATGGAAGCAACCCAAATGTCCATCAAGAGAGGAATGGATAAAGAAGGTGTGGTACATATATACAATGAAATATTACTCGGCCATAAAAAAAGAATGAAATAATGCCATTTGAAGCAACATGGATGGATCTAGAGGTTGTCATATTGAGTGAAGTTAGACAAAGCCAAACATCATATGATATCTCCAATATGTGGAATCTTAAAAATGTACAAATTAACTTATGCATAAAACAGAAATAGAGTCACAGATCTAGAAAAACAAACATTGTCAACAGGGAGAAAGGGGAGATGGATAAATTAGAAGATTGGAATTAACATATACACACTACTATAAATAAAACAGATAACTAATAAGGATCTACTGTATAGCCCAGAGAACTCCACTCAATATTCTATAATGGCCTATATGGGAAATCTAAAAAAGTGTTGATTTATGTATATGTATAACTGATTCATTTTGCTGTACAGAAGAAACTAAAACATTTTAAATCAACTATACAATAAAATTATTTTTAAAATGGTATATTAGAAAATACACACTTAAAGCAGTAAAGTAATGAGAAAAATGACACGAGATGCATAGCAAATAAAAAGAAAAATGTCAGAAATGACACCAATTATAAGTAACAACATTAAATTTGAATGGATTAAGCAATCCAATCCAAACACAGATTGTCAGATTTTTTTTAAAAAATTCAACAATATGCTTTATAAAAGAGACTCTTTTAAAAACAAAAATTCATTGAACACAGAAGGATGAAAAATAAAATATATAAAATATGCTCAGTGACGTTAAGAGCTGGAGTAACAATATTAATGTCAGAAAAAGCACATTTAAAATATGTCTGGGGGGGGAGAAAAGATGGCAGCGAAGTAGAGGGACGTGGAGTGCATCCCTCTCCACAGATGCATTGGGAATGCATGGAAGGACACAGTAATTCCCACAGAGAACCAGCTGAACACCAGCAGACGGCCTAGGACACCAGAAAGGACCGCGGGGAGCCCAACATAGCCGGTAGGGAGGCATCTACGAAGGCTCAAAGAGGGTGAAGCGGCAGAGCTGTGGCAGATGGGAGGGAGTGAGAAACATACTGAGTGTCCGCACCGCAGCTCAGCATTCCCAGACCAAGAGGTCGATCTGCGGCTAAACGGAGGGTCCGGGAGCAGGAGTGTGGGAACTGGAGAGCTGGTTCAGGGTGAGAAACATTGCTGCCGGTAGGGTGACGGACCAAGAGGACAGGAGGGAGGAGGTCCGCGGAGAGGAGTGCCCGTCCCTGAGAGCTGCCCGGCCATGATGGCGGCTGGAGGCTGCAGGCTCACGGGCAGGGGGGAGGAGCCGTGCGCATAGCCTCTCTTTCAGTGCCTCTGCAACAGGCAGTGGAGAGATGACCTGCGGGCCACCTAAGGCGCTCAGGGATAACAAGCACCCTCAGGCACTTGGGTGGGGCTAGATTAAAACCCCTTGCAAGCCAGCAGCAGGGAGGCTGCCGAGAGAGAAAAAAAAAAAAAAACAACAGCAACAAAAAAAAAACCCGAGAGAGGCCCAACTCTAAGACTTTCTGTTTACGCCTGAACCACTGGCGTCCCTCTGCAACAGGCACCTCCAAGCCTGACTGAAACAACAGTGTACCACTGCTCACTCACACCCAGGAGAAGGAGCCACTATTGTACCCTCTCCCTCCCAGCACACCAACGCTTACAGACAAACAATAAAGGAACCTCTGCTGGTCACAGAATAATGCAAAAAAAGCCAAGGCAAGGAGAAGGACACTTACAGCTGAGACGCTAAGGAAACAGAAATAGTAGTATCAATACCTATTGAACTGGTCCATTCGGGGATCAGTTCTGGATTTTTTTTTTCTTTTTCCCTCTCTTTTTTTTTTTTTTTTTAATTAAATACGATCTTAGCCCTAAGGGATCTACAAGTTTTATAACATAATTTTTTAATGATATTTTTTATTCTTTTTTTTTTTTTTTTGCCTTTTTATACACTTCTATATCTAGCTAAGTTTTAGGTAGTACGGACAATATATCTATCATACTTTCCTTTCATCCCTATCTTTTATACACTTCTTTTCCTTTCTTTTTCCCCTTTCTTCCAGCCTTTTTAAGTTTATTTTATCTTAACATACTTATAAGCAACACTATCAGTCTGCTCAGACCCCTTGCTCTATTCTCCAGATGACGCACTGCCGTGGTATTTAATATTAGGCTTTTGTCTTTATCTTAGTTCTTAGTACATTTGTCTAATTACATTCTGAGAATCTCTATTCTCTCTAGTGGTACTCTGGCTCTTTTCCTAGCTTACAAAATCTCCCTGCATTAATGTTTGTATGTGTAAGGTGTTACTTGTTTGTTTGTTTGCTTTTGTCTCTGATTTGTTTCAATTATCAATTTCTGTTGGATTTCTCTTTGAATATCTGATAGCACACTGGGGTTCTGTCAGGTCTTGCTAGAGCCTTAAGTCCTAATGGATTCAGTAATTGTGTGTCTTATACATGTATGTGTTTCCTAGACTTAATATTTGTTTAATCCAATACTTGGACATTAGTGTGAGGCTTGGACAGTCTTCTATAAACACCTCTATCGCAAGGACAAGCAACCCCAAAAGTTTGGACAACCATGAGGAAACAAAGAAACACCATGCAGGCAAAGGAGCAGGAAAAAAACCCACAAGACCAAATAAATGAGGAGGAAATAGGAAAAATGTCTGAAAAAGAATTCAGAGTAATGATAGTAAAAATGATACAAAATCTCGATAACAAAATAGAGAAAGTACAAGAAACAGTTCACAAGAACTCAGAAAAACAAACAGCAATGGATAACAAAATAACTGAAATTAAAAATACTCTAGATGCTATAACCAGCAGAATGACTGAGGCAGAAGAACGAATAAGTGAGTTGGAAGATAGAATGGGGGAAATAATTGCCACAGAGCAGGAAAAAGAAAAAAGAATAAAAAAAAAAAAATAGAAGACACTCTCAGAGACCTCAGTGATAACATTAAATGTACCAACATTCGAATTATAGGCATCCCAGAGGAAGAAGAAAACAAGAAAGGGTCTGTGAAAACATTTGAAGAGGTTCTAGTGGAAAACTTCCCCAACATGGGAAAGGAAATAATTAACCAAGTCCAAGAAGCACAGAGAGTCCCATACAGAATAAACCCAAGGAGAAATACACCAAGGTACATATTAATCAACTAACCACAATTAAACACAAAGAAAAAATATTAAAAGCAGCAAGAGAAAAGCAACAAACAACATATAAGGGAAAACCCATCAGGATAACAGCTGACCTCTCTACAGAAACTCTGCAGGCCAGAAGGGAATGGCAGGATATACTGAAAGTCCTGAAAGAGAGAAACCTACAGCCAAGAATACTCTACCCAGCAAGAATCTCATTCAGATTTGAGGGAGAAATCAAAAGCTTTCCAGACAAGCAGGAGTTAAGAGAATTCAGCACCACCAAACCAGCATTACAAGAAGTGCTAAAGGAACTTCTCTAAGTAGGAAACACAAGACAAGGAAAACACCTACAAATACAAACCCAAAACAATTCAGAAAATGGTAATTGTAACACACATGTCAATAATCACCTTAAATGTAAAAGGATTAAATGCTCCAATCAAAAGACACAGACTGGCTGAATGGATACAAAAACAAGACCCTTCTATATGCTGCCTACAAGAAACCCACTTCAGACCAAGGGATACATATAGACTGAAAGTGAAGGGATGGAAAAAGATATTCCATGCAATTGGAAGTCAAAAGAAAGCTGGAGTAGCAATACTCATATCAGACAAATTAGACTTGAAAGTAAAGACTATTACAAGAGACAAGGAAGGACACTACATAATGATCAAGGGATCCATCCAAGAAAAACATATCACAATGGTAAATATCTATGCCCCCAATATAGGAGCACCTCAATACATAAGGCAAATGCTAACAGCTATAAAAGGGGACGTCAACAGGAACACAATAATAGTGGGAGACTTGAACACCCCACTTACATCAGTGAACAGATCATCCAAACAGAAAATCAATAAAGACACACAAGCTTTAAATGACACATTAGACCATCTCGACTTAATTGATATTTATAGGACATTCCATCCAAAAACGACAGACTACACTTTCTTCTCAAGTGCACATGGAACATTTTCCAGGATAGATCACATCTTGGGTCACAAATCAAACCTCAGCAAATTCAAGAAAATTGAAATCATATCAAGCATCTTCTCAGACCACAACACCATGAGACTAGATATCAACTACAGGAAAAAAACTGCAAAAAATACAAACACATGGAGGCTAAACAATTCACTCTTAAACAACCAAGGAATCACTAAAGAAATCAAAGAGGAAATCAAAAAATATCTAGAAACAAATGACAATGAAAACACAACAACCCAAAACCTATGGGATGCAGCAAAAGCAGTTCTAAGAGGGAAGTTTATAGCAATACAGTCCTACCTTAAGAAACAAGAAAAATATTGAATAAACAACCTAACCTTACACCTCAAACAATTAGAAAAAGAAGAACAAAGAAACCCCAAAGTGAGCAGAAGGAAAGAAATCATAAAGATCAGAGCAGAAATAAAGGAAAAGAAAGGAAGGAAGCAATAGCAAAAATTAATAAAACTAAAAGCTGGTTCTTTGAGAAGATTAACAAAATTGATAAACCATTAGCCAGACTCATCAAGAGAAAAAGGGAGAAGATGCAAATCAACAGAATTAGAAATGAAAAAGGAGAAGTAACAACAGACACCTCAGACATACAAAACATCATGAGAGACTACTACAAGCAACTATATGCCAATCAATTGGATAACCTGGAAGAAATGGATACATTCTTAGAAAAATACAATCTTCCAAGACTGAACCAGGAAGAAATAGAAGTCATGAACAGACCAATCACAAGTATGGAAATTGAGGCAGTGATTAAAAATCTCCCAACACACAAAAGCCCAGGACCAGATGGGTTCGCAGGTGAATTCTAACAAACATTTCGAGAAGAGCTAACACCTATCCTTCTCAAACTCTTCCAAAATATTGCAGAAGGCGGAACACTCCCAAACTCATTTTACGAGGCTACCATCACCCTGATACCAAAACCAGGCAAAGATGTCACAAAGAAAGAAAACTACAGACCAATATCACTGATGAATATAGATGCAAAAATCCTCAACAAAATACTAGCTAACAGACTCCAACAGCACATTAAAAAAATCATACACCATGATCAAGTGGGGTTTATCCCTGGGATGCAAGGATTCTTCAATATACACAAATCAATCAACGTGATACATCATCTCAACAAATCGAAGGATAAAAACCATATGATCCTCTCAATAGATGCAGAAAAAGCTTTTGACAAAGTTCAACATCCATTTATGATAAAAGCTCTCCAGAAAATGGGCACAGAAGGAAATTACCTCAACATGATAAAAGCCATATATGAAAAACCAAAAGCCAACATCGTTCTCAATGGGGAAAAACTGGAAGAATTCCCTCTAAGAACAGGAACAAGACAAGGGTGTCCACTCTCACCACTATTATTCAACATAGTTTTGGAAGTTTTAGCCACAGCAATCAGAGAAGAAAAAGAAATCAAAGGAATACAAATTGCAAAAGAAGAAGTAAAATTGTCACTCTTTGCAGATGACATGATATTATATATAGAAAACCCTAAAGACTTTACCAGGAAACTGCTAGCACTAATTGATGAGTTTAGTAAAGTAGCAGGATACAAAATTAATGCCCAGAAATCTCTTGCATTCCTATACACTAACAATGGAAGAGCAGAAAGAGAAATTAAGGAAACTCTCCCATTCACCATTGCAACCAAAAGAATAAAATACCTAGGTATAAACCTGCCTAAGGAAGCACGAGATCTGTATGCAGAAAACTTTAGGACATTGATGAAAGCAATCAAAGACGACACAAACAGATGGAGGGACATACCATGTTCCTGGATTGGAAGAATCAACATTGTGAAAATGACTGTACTACCTAAAGCAATTTACAGATTCAATGCAATCCCGATCAAATTACCAATGGCATTTTTCACAGAACTAGAGCAAGAAATCTTATGATTTGTATGGAAACGCAAAAGACCCCGAATAGCCAAAGCAATCTTGAGAAGGAAAAATGGAGTTGGTGGAATCAGGCTTCCTGACTTCAAACTATACTACAAGGCCATAGTGATCAAGACAGTATGGTACTGGCACAATAATAGAAAGGAAGATCAATGGAATAGAATAGAGAACTCAGAAGTAAGCCCAAACACATATGGGCACCTTATCTTTGATAAAGGAGGCACGAGTATACAATGGAAAACAGACAGCCTCTTCAATAAGTGGTGCTGGGAACATTGGACAGCTACGTGTAAAAGAATGAAATTAGAACACTTCCTAACACCATACACAAAAAGAAACTCCAAATGGATTAAAGACCTACATGTAAGGCCAGACACTATAAAACTCCTAGAGGAAAACATAGGCAGAACACTCTATGACATCCATCAAAGCAAGATCCTTTTGGACCCACCTCCTAGAATCATGGAAATAAAATCAAGAATAAACAAATGGGACCTCATGAAACTTAAAAGCTTTTGCACAGCGAAAGAAACCATAAACAAGACTAAAAGGCAACCCTCAGAATGGGAAAAAATTGTTGCCAAGGAAACAACAGACAAAGGATTAACCTCCAAAATATACAAGCAGCTCATGCAGCTTAATACCAAGAAAGCAAATAACCCAATCCACAAATGGGCAGAAGACCTAAATAGACATTTCTCCAAAGAAGACATACACATGGCCAACAAACACATGAAAAGATGCTCCACATCACTCATCATCAGAGAAATGCAAGTCAAAGCCACAATGAGGTATCACCTCACACCAATCAGAATGGCCATCATCACAAAATCTGGAAACAACAAATGTTGGAGAGGGTGTGGAGAAAAGGGAACTCTCCTGCACTGTTGGTGGGACTGTAAGTTGGTACAGCCACTATGGAAAACAGTTTGGAGGTTCCTTACAAAACTACAAATAGAACTACCATATGATCCAGTCATCCCACTCCTGGGCATATACCCAAAGAAAACCATAATCCCAAAAGAAACTTGTACCATAATGTTTATCGCAACACTATTTACAATAGCCAGGACATGGAAGCAACCTAAATGCCCATCAGCAAATGAATGGATAAAGAATATTTGGCATATATACACAATGGAATATTACTCAGCTATAAAAAGGGATGAGATGGAGCTATATGTAATGAGGTGGACAGAACTACAATCTGTCATACAGAGTGAAGTAAGTCAGAAAGAGAAGGACAAATATTGTATGCTAACTCACATATACGGAATCTAAAAATGGTACTGATGAACTCAGTGACAAGAACAAGGACGCAGATACAGAGAATGGACTGGAGAACTCGAGGTATGGGAGGGGGCGGGGGGTGAAGGGGAAACTGAGACGAAGCGAGAGAGTAGCACAGACATATATATACTACCAACCGTAAAATAGATAGTCAGCGGGAAGTTGTATAAGAAAGGGAGTCCAACTCGAGGATGGAAGATGCCTTAGAGGACTGGGGCGGGGAGGGTGGGGGGGACTTGAGGGGGGGGTCAAGGAAGGGAGGGAATACGGGGATATGTGTATAAAAACAGATGATTGAACTTGGTGTACCCCCCAAAAAATAAAAAAAAAAAAAATATGTCTAGGACTTCCCTGGCAGTGCAGTGGTTAAGACTCCACACTTTCACTGCAGGGAACATGGGTTCAATCCCTGATCAAGGAATTAAGACCCCACATGATGCACAGTGCAGCCAAAAAAAAAAAAAAAAAAAGTTAAACTGCTATAAAAATAAAGTCTATAAAAAATTAAAATGTGTTTAGAGAGAAGGAACATATTTTATAATGATAAAAAGGACTCAATCCATACGTGAGATAGCAATTGTTATCAGATATATTCCTACTTAACAGTTTTAAAATACATGAAGCAAAATCTGACAGGGCTGAAGTGAGAAATTAAAATTTCAATATAGTCTGAGTTACCAATACCTACTTTCAATAATTGACAATCTATCTAGTCAGAAGATCAGTAAGAAAATGGAAGACTTGAACAACACCATAAACTAACAAGACCCAAAGGATATCTGTAGAAAAATTTACCCTACAGCAGCAGAATAACTATTATTCTCAATGGCACAGGTAGTTGATTTCAAATTGATAGTTAATCCTTTAAGAATATCTCTTGCCATCCATATTTATCCTCATAACCAAGGTTTGAACAAAGTTGGGTGGGAGGGCATTTGGGGCAAGTGGACCAAGAATGTGGTTAGGCTTTGCTCCACATTGTAAAATAGCTGTTGCTTTCCTGAAGCACCCCCGATACCCTCTGTCCTCATTTCTGCCTTCGTCAATGATAATCAGTTTTTGAACCATGGATCCTCAGAGAAATGTATTTCTGAAACTAACAACAAAGGGCAAGTTAGCCCACCAGAGTTCTCTAAATTCTCCAGAGCCAAAAGAGAACAAGGTTTTTTCCTCATCCTTTACATCAAGGTGGTCAACAGCAGAAATTCTAGATGAATATCATATATTTAAAAGCTATAGATGCAATTTTTCAAGTTTTTTGGGAGATGGATTCCAAAAGAGGATAGTCACTGTTAGTATTACTTGCTTCATGTCATATGACCTACATAATCCTTACCCTTTACAGCAATTATAATTAAATACATTCAAACAAGGGAATGTGTCATTCCTATTAGACTATAAACTCTAACAGAATAGAAACCTTCTCTTCTGTGTACTATTCTATCTCTGGTCCCTAGATTAGTACTTGGTGCATAGGGGTGATGCTATACATTTTTGTTGGATAAATGACTGTGTACGTTGTTGAAAATAGGCTCATCATGATATTCTACCCAGCACTGAAAATGACCAAATGGAAACTACTCAAATTCAGAGGCCTGTAGACAGCTTTTCTAAACTATTATAACTATTACCACCTACCTGCTCCAAGATTAAAACAAAATGTTTCCAAGCAAAAGCTTGTTTGTTGCATTTTTTTAATCAATAAACATATTCTAAGAGTCCCACAAGTACCTTCTAATGGATTCTGAATTTTGTAATGGCACTTGTTTAGAAACACACATCCCTACATACACAAAACACAGTAGTGACTAATAATCTAGTAAATACTATCTTCCAGGCCATTCTTTCCATTTTCTCCTTAGGCTTTCCCTGGCTTCTCAGTGTGAGAGAGAGAGGTAGAGAGAGAAAGAAGACACAGCCATGCATGTGCATACACATGCATGCACAGACACACACCCCCCTATGTATATTTGGAAATGCATATACATCCTTCCAGAGTATAACTCCAAGCTGCAATGTACATCTTTGCTTAATGTCTTTCCCTACAGGTAGTGCACTGTGAAATACTGCTTACATTAACACCTAAGAACCAACACCATAACGAATTAAGAGGTCCTCAGTTAACATTTTCCCCTTACAGAGCAAGTTTCTAACTGTGATGTGTAAATTCAAGTTTACTTTTGGATTACAAGAGTGAAGACATTCCCTGGTATTGCAGAAATCATCAATCATTCAGAAGCTGCATCATTCAAAGTCATGAGTAAATGGAACTAGCGCATAAAGAATCCACTGGCTGCAAGTGTCACTGTAATAAATGAAGGATGTGACTCCTTTTGAGTGAAAGGAGACTGTTCCTGAGGCACCACAAGGGAAAAACATAAATGCTGGGAGAAACAAAAGTAAATTTATTGTAATGATGCCCTGAGAGAGAAACATAGGGGCTTGGAAAACATATAAGCTGGGCTGTAACTATTATCATTGTGTTAAGTTGGTAAAGTTTCTCATACAAACTAAGGTAGACAGTTGAAGACACAAGGAAACAATCAGAAACAGAAGCTTATGTTCACAACTTTTCTGAACGTTCTGAGTTGAACATAAATTTCAACAGTGGATGTTAACATAATGACTTATATTGAACTGTCAGGTTCAAGACCCAATAAACCCAACAGGAATGACCTGAAAGTCAGAGAGAGAGAGTCAGGCTGGGTCCAGGTCGGTTGGGTGAAGTGACCCATATTTCACCTCCTACCTGATGCCCTCCTTCACCACTCCTCACATGCCTGTAGGAGTCTCTTCTCTTAAAGCCTGACTGCTCTGTCAATTTCACTCACAAGGCCCTGAGTTTTTGTAGCTTTGCATAACTACAGTGGATGAAATAATGATACTGGGAACTCATGAAGCTGAAACTTTCGTTTCTAAATTTGTATTTATAATGTTGAAATCTTTTTTTAAAGTAGAGGGTGCCTGAATTTCATAATTTTTAGGCCCCATCAAATCTGGATCTCTCCTGCCCTGTTTCCACATAAAAGCTCTTCTTATAGTAATTACAGGGAATATAAAACTGCATCAGTGAAAGCATCTCCCAGCCTTCCTTTTCTACTTCTAGGCTCCCAACTCCCTTTAATGCCCTCAGAAAGGACACTAGGAGAATATTAGATGGCAGAGTCATCATCGTGGAGTGCTTTTGCCTATTTGAATGAGAATTAGAAACATAAAAGTTAGAATTCTTTGGAGAGAGTGTAGAGGATTAATATCTTTGCAGTTCCATGAATTGAGATAGGATCTCCTGACCTTATTCTTCATGGGAAACAGAAAAATTAGATGAAGAAATTCTAAAAGCCAGCAGGAGGGCAAACAGATGATTTACGAGCCGAGCTTACTGGGATAGTTTTAAATGGGCAGTAGAGCATAACACACTAAATTACTGGCCTTGACCCTTGGTAGGCAGCAAAAACTAAATCAGGAGTTGGTTTTGTTTGATTTCTGTTTAAAATAAACAGTTGATAAAAAGAGCTAACAAATGTGTAAAACTACTGAGAGAACCAAGATACTAAACTGAAGGTTAAAACCATCAATTTTAAGTGAAGAGATGAAAGAAAATAGCTTCCCGAGTGCCCAGTGACATGCTGTGGTCATTAATGCTGGGAGCAGAATATTTTCAAAACTTCAACTTGTCAAAACCACGGCTGTGAATTCAAAAGAGGTGCTTACTACAGGCCAGTTATTGAGTCCCAAAGTCATGAGTCTGTCACCCAACCCCCATTCCACCCCATCCCCACATTCACCCTCATTCACCTTAATCTGAGGTGCTCACTTATCAAATACCAATTTACCAAACAGTAAATTATACAATGGTAAACACTTGGCTGAAAAAGTAACCTGTATCCACCCTTCTCACAACCTGCATGTACTTATTTTTCCCATCTTTTTTCATGTTTCTTTCAAAATAATTTAGAATTTTTTTTCACCTGTGTTTCCTACCTTTAGATAGAAAGTTTGGAATATTTGTGACCAAAAAAACTAAGCATTCTTTTTCTTTTTTTTTTTTACTGCACTCAGAAATTAATTATATTTAACAAATATATATTGAGAAAAAATTACTTTGTGATCCCTTTTGTATTGTTCTATTAATGCGATATGTATCTCTTACAATGTTTAATATACTTATGCTTTATCCTCCCGGCAAGATGAGTCTTTTCAGAATAACTATTAAGGGACTTCCCTAGTGGTGCAGTGGTTAAAAATCCACCTGCCAATGCAGGGGACACAGGTTTGAGCCCTGGTCCGGGAAGATCCCATGTGCCACGGAGCAACCAAGCCCATGCACCTAGAGCCTGTGCCCTACAACAAGAGAAACCACCGCAACAAGAAGCCCGCACACCGCAACGAAGAGTAGCCCCCGCTTGCTTCAACTAGAGAAAGCTCATGTACAGCAGTGAAGACCTAATGCAGTCAAAAATAAATAAATTTATTAATTAATTAAAAAAACTATTAAGAGCCTGTGAAAATCAGGCACTTAGAGATGTAGAGTTGAGGAGGTCTCAGTCAATGTCCTCAGAGAGGTTCCCAATAAAGGATCTGTGACACAGAAATGTTAATAACATGAAAACTTACTTATATTTTACCCACTTATACTGAGGCAAATTTGAGGCTGCATACAGAAATAGAAAAGGAACTGTATTTTTCTCATTATTTCTGCAGCATCAAACCAGTACTCTAGTTTCTGACACAGAATAGGCAATCATTAAAGCTCTTTTGTCTTTGTTTTTTGAACATTAATAGGGCCAACTCAGTATCCTTACAGAATGCAGTTGGACAGTGTTATGTCTTAAAACTCACTGCCAAACCTAAGACTACCTAGATTTTCCCTCATGTTTTAAGTTTTCTATTTCTAGACTCTATACTGTTCCATTGTTCTATGTCCATTTTATCTTTTACCTTAAGAGGAGTACTGAAAGTTCCATATGTACTTGCTGTTCTTTTTTAATCAAAATTTTATTGGATAAAACATACAAATAAAAAAGAATATAACCCCAGAAATGAGTTTTATGGAAGTCATCACTATCTTGCATTTCTTTGACACTTCTTTTTTAAAGACCAAAAAAAGTCATTATTTCTTGATATGTTTTCTCTGCCACATTTTTCTCTCCTCTGCTTTTGTGACTATTACATGCATGGCAGAATGTTTGATATTTTCCTATAGTTCTATCATGTTCTCTTTCCTCTTTCTTTGCATCATTTTCTGATCCAGCTTTGCATCCACTTATCAACTTTTTTGCTGCATACAATCTAGTTTTAAATGCATCCAATGGATTTTCAAATTTCAAATATTTTAAATTTTAGAATTCCTATGTGGTCATTTTCAGTTTATATTTATCTATATAAGTTTTCCTCTAAATTCTTCAATATTTTAAACCATGTATGCTAATTCCTATGTCTGCCTCATATGTTTGTAACTATTCATTTTCTCTTGTATGAGTTATTTTCTATTTATATTCACATCTACTTTGTATTTTGAATATTATTTCTCCTATACTATGTGTGTATAAATACACATACTGTATATATATCCATGTGCACATATGGTATATACATATCTACAGTGTGTGTTTGTATGTGCTTTTACATTCTTTTCTCAAAAAAGCAGTTAAATTATTGGATTTGATCCTGTCAAGTATTAGTTTTTGGTTTTGTTAAGGAAGGAGAAAAATAATAGACTTCCCTACTAAGGCACAACTGGTTTACTAATAGGTTGTGGACAGTATTCCTAGGATAATGCCTTTCTTAGATCTCAACTGAATACTCATGTTATTCTTCAAATTATTTTCACTCTAGCTAGTTCAGAACACCAACATATCCCAGATATCTGCAACATCTGACCTCTTTGTCTAGCTCTCAACACCTCATGCATTTTCTGCTAGACTCTGTGCAATCTCACCCTGCCCATATGCCCCCTAGGATTTTGGCAAAAGACAAAGGAAATAACCCCAAGAAAATTTCAGGTACTTCTCTAAGGTACCCTGCCTTGCAAATGGAAGTTACCTTGGCAGTCCTGAACTCTGCAATTTCACCCATACAGTAAAACTTCAGCTCTGCTGGAGCTCCAACATTTTGCACATTTGGGAAATGTCCCTAGGCAGAAATCTGGGTTGAGTGTGGAACTCACCCAATGAACTTCCTTTCTTTCAAGGAAAAATGCCCCACTCTGCCCATTGCCCAATGCCTTAAAATAGTCAATTTATAGTCTTGGCCAAATTCTATAGTTTCTTAGGCTACAAGGGTGAATCTGAAACCCCCTCTATCATAATCAGAATTATAGGTTGCACAATAAATTTTGTGCCCTTCTGAATCCCTTATAAGACTTTGAGTTCCTTAAGAACATTCCCTACATCTATCTTGATTACTAGTTTATAATAAATATTTGATATGCATTTGAAAAAAATGAATAAATGCATGATGAGTTTATTAAACGGAAAAAAAGTTTGACTTATCTGAAATGATTATTAGGAATCATAAAGGATCCTCTGACTGATAAGTTGAAAGGTCTACAATGCAACCGAACATCATAAATCTGAAAAACACTCAGGGCCCAAAAGCAAGAATGATAAATGTTCAAATCCTCAGTCTGCTACTGGCTAGTCTGTAATTTTGCTGAAGTTATTTAATTTCCTTGAGTTCCAAATTCAAACCTAGAAAATAAGATTTGAAACTAACCTCTGGTAAGGCTTATATAGAAAGTAGCTGTTTACAATGCCTGCCTCTCATGTAGGAACTTAGTAATTACTCACTTTGCTTCTTTACCTCGGTGGCTGTAAGTAATGATAAGGCAATAGAAATATATGGACAGATTTCCAAAACATTTTTGTATAAAATATAGCCAGAGCATAAATGGTGTGATGTGGGAATTAGTGGAGGTTTTTTTTTCTTCTTTAAAATCACCAGGTAATTCTAACGACAGGAAAGCTGGATTAGTGCCAGAGAAGACATTACTACTTGTTAATAGTCTTGAGGAAATATTTAGAATTAGCTTGCATCCCAAGGCATTGATGGTTGGATAAGAGAAGGAATATGCTGGAGAAAATGACTACCATCCAGGAGAAGGCAAAGTGGGAAGCAGGATCTCAAATGGATAAGTGAAGAAAGCTGAAGTAGGAATGTGAGTTAAGCAAGGACAAAGGGAAGAGCTCTGTAAATATTTGATAAATTAATCTGCAGCATTCAAGTGCCCTTTTATGGGGGGATGTGCATATAGCATAGAAATGACAGCCTGGTTTAAGTTTGCAGAGTTAGAGCCAACCATGCTGGAGTGATAGTGATCTAAAAGGGTAGGAAGATCCTCTGAATCATGGGAACAACAGAAGCAAAGAAGCCTATAATAAGTGTTATAAGTAAGTATGAAGGGAAGGTTTCTCAGAGAGGGTCATTAATGAGACCCCAGAGTTAATCAATGAACTGAGAGAGGAGGCAGCACTCTACAACACAACCCAGTGAGAGAGAATGTGAAGCAATCTCTTCATGGAAAATTAAGAGACTATTTCCCAACTTCTTATATTAGACAATCTCTCTCTTATCCAGAGGTCAAGAAACTGACTTATAAGTCCTGTGGGTCAGTCAAGCTGAGAGCCCAGAGCTGCTTCAGAAGGTCAGAACAATCAGTGTCCTAAGGCCAGTGAGATATGGAATGTCTGTCAAGCTGTCAGGATGTCTGGAATTTTTCATTTCCTTAAATTACAGGAGATAAAGCAGATGCATTTCTGATAGCTCCCAAACAATTTAAAAATAAACATGACATTAGATTTGGTCTAAAGAGTACACAACCAGGCAATTACAGAAACATGATGATTTCACATTTTAATTCCCTATATTTTGTTTTATTTTTAGCGACTATTGTTTTACTTTTTTATTTATGTTATCTTTCCTATTATTCTGAGATCATTTTTCCTTTAATCTCCCACCTTCCCTTTTCCTTTATCCTACTAAAGATAAAATAGAGATTTGAGAGCCAAAGCCTTCTTATGTGTTCCAAAAACTCCCAGCTATCAATCAACTTCAAATATCCAAACCTTCTAGATGAATACCTGGCCATGGGTATAGGACTCATTCACTTACACTTCTTCATTATCCAAATACACAATAAGAGCTTCTCTAAGCCGTATGCCCTGAAATATGAAACTCTTCTACCCTCACATCACAAACACAGACCCCACACACAAGATCATCTGCTTTTCAAAACTCCAGTTTTTTAGGGTCTCTGACGGGTTGATGAAACTCCAGGTGTCCTCAGCCTTGACAATTCAGCTTACCAGGAGGGACAAGCAGAAGGCCTATGACTCGCTTTAATAGGGAGAATGTTGTTTTCTAGTCATTCATCACTTCCTTTATAAATTAGGTTACACATTTCTTCTGAGATTAATAATTAAGCAGTCTTTTAAGCAGTAAATATTCCCCTCTCATCCCATTCTTCAGGCAGTAATGGCAATGCTCTGGTCTCAGAGAAACAGAAGCCTATCACTTACAGAGGTGACACCTTTTTTAAAAAGCAGTTATACTTGCTGAAGCCACAGTGGTATGTGTTGAGGTGAGCCAACAACCTCACTTTCGTTCTGAAGCTGTGACTCTCTCTGCTCTAATGGAGCAGAGTGTCCTGGTTGAACAGGCTGGGATCCGGCAGCAAAGCAAGGATCCTTCAGAGTAATAGGGCCAGGGACTAATTTTTTACATGTCTAGTCCAAAACCCATGTGTGTCTTATTTTGCAATAACAGAGCTGAATTTGCAAACTTTACTTTTTTTTTTTAATGAAGAATACCTGTGTTACCCTTCAACCAGCTTTTCCAAATGTTTAACATCTTACATAATCAAAGATAATCACAAAATCCAAGAGATTAACATTCATGCAATCCTATTAAGTGATCTGTATGCTTTATTTACCTTTTGCACAGAGGTCAAGACTCTCAAGTGGGGAGACCCGGAAGGTCACTTTTTCTCCACCACAACATCCCCCCTGGCATTCAACTCCTGTGTGAAAAGTAGACAAGAAAGATTACACACATGATTAAGAGTAACACTTCCAGCTGCTATGATTGTATTTATTTCTCACCACCGCAATCAACACATAGTTACTACTGTGTTCAGAGACTAATACACCTGTCGTGGCATGGCAATGAGCATTAATTTTGATCATTAGCAGGTCTTAAACCATTTATCATAGTAGCCTTACTATACGTGGCTCCTTTGAGTCAAGGTACCCAGAGGTAATATGTCACTACCTGGAATTCTACTGCTATTTTTTGTGGCAATATAAATTTATTACTAAGCTTGAAAATGAAATATTATGCAAGATTGTTTATTATATTAAGGATTACTAAATTAGGAAAGGGAAATTGTCTTGACTCAAGAAAATTGTTTTTCAGGACACTGAAATTCTATTTACTGAGGAGATATTTTTAGTCATTTAACATTTACTGTGTAACAGATGGTATTCAAATTTTTTCAATAGGAGTTTACTGTTTCGTAAAATTACATGCAGGTAAGGCCAACTGGCGCTTTAGAAAAAAAAAACATGAAATTAAAAAATATTTTCTCAAACACATGAAAATTTACATTTTGACTCACTTACTTGGCAAGAAAAATAGTCTCACACTGCAACTTACAGTTTGACCACTGTAACCTTCTACTGATCAAATATATCTCAGTGTCTACAAGCTAAGCCAAAACTACACAGTTTTGTTTTTATCTTTGTTTTATCATGGAGACATTAATTAACCTCTGCCGAGAAATCAATGTAATTGGCACATGTATTCTAGACGCACAATTCAATACTCAAGGAGTGATGGGAACAGAGGTAGGGGAGCATGTTCTTACATATATATATATTTCATACACGTAAAATTGATACATTTATTAATCATTTTAAACTTTTGTCTTAAATTCCTCATTTGCTTATTTGTGAGCTCAGACACAGATTGATCAATAATTTGGTAGATATAAGCACTATATAATGTCATATTTGTAGACTTCTTGGAATCAGCTATTTGAAAAACCTCCTAATTATGTTTTTGCAAAATTCTTCCACAAGTGGCCTAAGGTCATGTAGCTAGTTCAAGACAAAGTAGAAACTAGTATTAGATTCTGCAGTCTGCTAGTTCTTTTCACTATTATTTATTGATAAAGGAGATCAGGCATGGGGTAGATGACCAATCATTTATTCATATTAGAATATTAAGTACCTACTACGTCAGGGATTCAGGATTCAGGAATTTATAAGATAGGCATTTATAATATAATGTATAAGACATTAAACTTATTCATAACTGTGATTGGAATCTATATTATTGCCTTTAGCAAGAAATTAATAGAATCAAGTGGGATGTTAGTAAGACCACTTTAGCTGCAGCATGGCAAATGTACTAGAAGAGCAAACGTAGAGTCAGGGAGACAAGCAAGAGATCCTAGTGCAGTAAACATGAATGGTGATGGTTAATTTCACAAGAAAACAGATTCTGATAAAGAGATTAATATACAGGTGGTTTATTGGAGAACTTGTGTGAGTGAAGCAGGCTTGGGCAGAGGAAGAGATTCAACTATGACACTGTTAAAACAGAGGGCTCAACTAGTCCTAAAGAAAATCTTGAGGTAATTTCAAATTGAGGCAAGACTGTTGCTCCTTTTAAGGCACAACTGACGAGTCACAGGCTACAGACTGTATCTGGGGAGGAGCTTAACACTAGATGAGATTATACCCCTCAGATGCGGGCAGTTGCAACAGAGAGAGACTCATGGGAGCTAGCATCAGGCAACACTTTTGGAACCTAAAGGAATGGTGACCAAATTCTGAAAAAGAGACTTGAATGGTGCCTCAGGATACCTGTGATAGTGGAGATGGAGAGACATGAGGGAGATAAATACATATCTAAGAAAACACCAGGTTTAACCCTGTAAAGTCAATGAAAAGAAGTAGTCAAGGACGACCTCATTTTCTGACATATGAAACTTTGTTGATGGTATTGCTATTCAGTGTAGGGGCATATAATAGTTTCATTTGTGGTGTCACAGCCATGAAAGGAGATATTCAAGTATCAGATCAGAAGATAAGCCTAGATGGAGACTCAGAATGTAGAATGATGAGAACACAAATAGCTGCAGAAGCAATGGAAGTATAGGTGATTCAAGGGAGTGTACAGAGTAAGAAAAGAATATTGGTTGTAATAAAGACCCGAGGTCACCTATTATCAATTCCTTGAAATAATGAGGAGTTGGCTTAGAGTTGGGAGAAAAACTAAGAGGATATTTCAAGAAATACAAAGTGTTCAGCAATGTTAAATGCTACGGAGAGTTTGAGGATGATAAGGATTAAGAAAAAGCAATTGGAATTTCACCATAGAGCAATATTTGTGGCTGTGGGAAGGACGAGAATTATTGATGGAAAATGATTCATGGGTCAAGTATATGCCACTCTTCAAAATATTTTGCCTATGAAGAGAAATAAACACGGCAGGGGCTTAAGAAAAATATGAGATCCAGAGGGTTTTTTTTTTTGGTTTTTTTTTTTAAGAAGGGAAAGTATAGGAAAGAATGTGGTCTAACCAATGAAGCAGAGCTTCTAAGTGGGAGGCTAGGATCAGATGAAATAAACAATAGTTAGATTTAGGAGGCACATTTTTCATTTTGGCAGAGAAGAAAATTGAGACAATACATGCCAATGGAAGTCAATTTATGAGTGGAAAGTTAGTGGGAGTAATGAGCCATGGACTTTAAGTAAAAAACACGCAAAAATTTCCTTCTAATGCAGTCTTACTCCCCTTCTACTATCCCAGCAGCTGTTGTCATTCGCTCTCTAAAACCAACCTTTCTCTCTCAAACATGTTGAATTTTAACCTACTAGTCTTGGAAAACCGGCCAAATCCATGATCACCAACTACAAGAGAATGAAACCAATAATGGACAGTGCATATATGCTCATCTGCATCACTCCTCAGTCCCTTTCCTGTGTCCACTGGCATGCAGTTTAATATGCCCAACCATAACCCTGTACATCAGTATCATCTGAATTAAATGCCCATGCCATCCATTAGGTTGCTATAAAAAGGCAAAGAAATTATTACTGCAAATTCCATACACCAAAACTGTGATCACTTTCTCCTACATGATTTTCCATGCCTGAGAGATCTAAATGAAGGTATTCAATTTACTAATTACATGACCTTGTATAAGGCACTCAAACTTTGTGTTTCAGGCTCCTCATCTCTAAAGTTAAGACAACACCTTTTTATATCAGGCTATTTCTATAATCAGATTAAATTGTACATGGAAACATATCAGTAGTGTACTTTTGATTACAATTAACTCAATCCAAACTACCTTAATCGAAAGGAAAGAATCAAAATATTATTATATAGTACTATCTCAGGTAATTGAGCCATGGGAAGACTGTAAGACTTTAGAGACAAATAGAACCAAGGGTTGAACACACATCAGCAGTACTTTCTTCATACCACTCATCTATGGTCTCTGTATTTCTTTGTTCTACTTCTTTTTTACACACAATGTCCACATGGTAGAAAGGAACAGGAAAGGGGTCTATAGTTTTGTCTTTTTTCCTTCAGCAGTTAAAGAAGACAGCTCCACTTTTTTTCAGTGCCAAATACATTACTGAGAAGAAGGTGTAACATATTTTGGATCGGGGCCCCTCTGCATTTAGGGTTCATATGACTCAAAATGGCTACTTCCTTATTGATAATCATATAGATGAGAATGGGGTAAGGGGAACACGGGAAGTGAGTTATTTTTCACAAAACCAGGGTTTGAAAATGTGAGTCAAATATCTAACACAAACTATAAAATGTGTATCAATTGCTAGCATCACTGAGTCACCCTGACTTACTAACTTGTGGGTGAGATCAAGAATTTTTCTGGGACTTCCCTGGTGGTCCAGTGGTTAAGACTCCACACTTCCACTGCAGGAGGCATGGGTTCGATCCCTAGTTGGGGATCTAAGATACCGCATGTTGCACAGGGAAAAAAAAAAGAATTTTCTAAGTGCTTCTCTAATACCAAACAAAGAAAAAGTATAATGCGAAAGATACAAAAAATAATTTTTACCAGGGCATAATTTGCAAAGCATTTATTTCTACATCCATGGTTTCAACTCAACCTATTGTTTCTTGAACATTCTAAATACTTTCTTAACTCCTGACCTCTAAATGTGCATTTATGTAACCTGTTAGGTTACCTTTTCAGGCCTTAGCATCTCTCTCACCCTCACATTATTCAAGTTTCTATTCCAAAATCATCTCTGCAACTACCATCTCTTTTTTCTTAAAGAACATCCTTTACGTTCCTTATCTTAGATATTTTTCTTTAATTTTAAAGTTTTCCTTTATAGATCACTCCCAGTGGAATTTGAGGGTAGTACTTCTCTTTTTAGCTCACAATCCATTCTTGTCACATAGGAAGGTGTCTGTCATATAAGGGAGTTAAAAGATTTTATTGAATAAATGTACAATGAATAAGTAAGTAAATCAGATTCAAAGAAAGGTGATAAAAACTTTAGTAGGGACCTTCATTTTACAATGAAGACCCCAAGGCTCAGAGAGGTTTCTATACAAAGGAAACATCACATAGGTTGTAATGTGAGGACTAAAATAAAATAATGACATACTGTTTTTACATTTATACAGTATTATGTAAGTTGTATTACTGATGTATCACAAGAACTTTGGAAGGAAACAGTAAGAGAATGGTTAGAACAGAATCTTCAGAGTTAGAGAAACCTGAGCTTAAATGCTATCTCCAACAGTCTTGTGACCATATATAAGTTACCTAATTTCTAAGCCTCACTGTCCCCGCCTATAAAATAATTCAAAAATTCATCTTATAAAGTTTTTATGAGAGCTAAATGCACTAATGAATGTCAAGCAATTAGCTTTGAGTGGGGACCATGGCAAAAATTGGGAAAGGTTACCTATAATTGTTATCCTATTGTACACATGAGGGAAGCCATGTCTGTGAAGTGTATCATATTCTGGTTTACCACTTATTCAATAGTAAAATTTCTTTCTCAATGTTTTGTAGAAGATTTCTGGGTTGGGAGAAGATTTTGTTTTTAATTAGATCTCAACAATCACCACTACAGAAACACTAACAAAGAAGTTCAATTTGATGAAAGAGGACCTTGAAGACAAGAGGAAATGACAACAGAAGTAGGTGAAGGAGATTCATACAAAACCTAAGGTAAATTCCATATTAAGGTAGACGATGAAAAACTTATAAAAAGCATGAAAACTATAGTTGCCACTAAAAAGCTGAAAGTAAAGAAGTAAAAAATGTAACACGATCAAATATAGGTAAGTAGATAGAGAGCATAAAATTAGAGGATATTTTAAAAGATATCCCCAGGTAAGATTTGGTGTCAGTGAGAAAAAGAGCTCAATAGAAATATATATATTTCTCTAAAATTTTTAAAACTTGAATATTGAAGGAACATATAGAGTATCATAAAAATTTGACATACAGCACTTAATCCTAACTCATACCAGTTAAGCTACTTTATTGCAAGAATAAGAAGAAAATTTTCTTTCATACAGGAAGAAAAAGCAGATTTTCTACAGACATCCTTTAAATTAGACTAGTCTCAGACTTCCCTAGATCAAAAGTCAATGTCAAAAAAGTAAAGGATGAGTGTCTACAATGATCTGAAAGAAAGTATGGACAACAGCATCAGGGCTACCCAATAGGTTCAAATATGAATGACCTTGGTGAATAAAATTCCCATATACCCATTTTGGGGAAAAAAAAAAAACCTTCAAAGTCTGTCTAAAGTTTGGCAATATAAACAAAGAACTCAGGATAGGAGAAAGTAATTTTAAAAAGGGAACTGATGGTGAGAAGTGAATCCATTCAAATTTAGATTCTGTATTGGGCTGAATTGATGATCACAGAACAAAACATTAAAAACAGAGTGA
This sequence comes from Hippopotamus amphibius kiboko, assembly GCF_030028045.1. Classification (NCBI taxonomy): domain Eukaryota; kingdom Metazoa; phylum Chordata; class Mammalia; order Artiodactyla; family Hippopotamidae; genus Hippopotamus; species Hippopotamus amphibius. The sequence goes on from NC_080190.1 coordinate 22,849,451, forward strand.
AAATATTAGCATAACTAGCAAAAATCAGCAGTTAGAGGGAAGGGATTATAGGAGCTCATGTGAAAGAGTTATTTTCACCTTTCATAGCAAGAACTTAAAATTATTTGAAAAAAACACTAAAACCAACACAAGAAACCCATAATGACGTTATCCTCTTGTTTACTATTTTTTCCTTAACTTTAAAGGAATAAATTAAGAAATAGTACGTCTTGTGATGAGGGAACATTTATTTGAAATTCAGCAATTGTTCCAGTTTCTTCTCCTTATAATTTAAGTGAACTTGGCTTTTAATGCATCTTTTATAAATTGTGATCTCAATTTTTTTTATGAATGTATCTATCTGCGTGTTTACACACAGAGTTGTCTGGAATCATGCTCACCTAATATAAAGATTAGCTGCATTTATTTTACTTTTCAATTTCACTTTGGTATTTTTCATCATTGTTTAAAATCTTTATAATGAGCATGTAATTTTAACCAAAAAACTAAAGCAGAAACAAATTGACAAGCTATTACACTGGTTAATTCTCAGAGGCGACATGTGGATTATCATCGTCTTTGTATTATTTTTATGTATCACACATGACCTAATACTTCTTGAACTATGTCTTTTTCCACTCACAATTCTGGAACATTCTCAGAGGTACCCATAGTTATCATTTTGATGTTCATCCTTTCATACAGATGATGTTCATCCTTTCTATACATATAGATGCATGCATGTATCTGCTGTGTTACTTAAGAGTTCACTAAATGGTTTCAGATTGCTCATACTCATATTATGCATTTTTCATTTTTCACTTAATAGTAAGTCTTAGAAATCTTTTCATATCATTAGGCAGTTCTACCTCATGCTTTTGAACATCTGTGTAATATTCCACAATGTTAATATACCATCATTTATATAGCTATTCTTTTATTTTTGGTAATTTCAGTTATTCCCTATTCTTCCCTATTCCAAGAAATGCTGCTATGAGCATATTTTAAATATTATCCTGAGCAAAGTTGCAGGCTTAAAAGTAAGACAAACTGTCAGTTCCAAGTCCCTCTACTCACTTCAAATACAGTAGAGAAACTAAGTATCAATCAGTGAGAACTAATTCCACTGATTTTTACAAGTTCCAATTACAACAAACACCAAAGTATGTAGGCATAAAAGCAATTTTTATTATTTATCTCAAAATGATTTCAAACAGAAACCCTTCTGGAGAGACTCAAAGTAAAGAAGGAGTAAAAAAAAATGTTGTGGGTTTTATTTTTTGTTTGGTTTTGGTTTTGGTTTTGGTTTTTTAAACCGTAAAACTGTTTCAAATTGAGTTCTCTCTACTAGTTCCTCTCCAACCAGGAAGTCACATTTGGACATGACTGATAAATTCCCAGGATGCTCCTGGAGAGCCTCTCAGAAAGGGTACTTGCTCCAGGCAGAGTGGAGCCACCACCTTGAAACGGTCTCCAAAGGAGATCACAAGCTGTTGTCTACTCCCCAGTCTGGAGAACATCTCATGCCCTTTGTAAACAGTAACTTCTTGTACTTATGTTACAGAAGGGCTCACTCTGGCTAAAGCAGCTCATCTCACCTTCCCTTCGTTTCCCCTGTGGGCTCTGTATGGGGTTTACAGTTGGGACCTGTGAAAGCATTTCAGTAAAGTATGACATATTATAAGCAAGTCTTTTCTGTTTCTGTTGTGTCCAATGTCATTGGAACACTTAGTATTTCTTTATTTTGGTTAGGAAAGTAGGAAAAATACCTAAATGCTTTAGGGAGACACACTGAAAGTCTGTTGCTATGAAACTATTACTAGAGCATTCTATTCACTTTTAGGGATTTAAAAAAAAAAAAATCATTGAAAAACCATGATCCATGACACCAAGTTTTCTTCTTTCCTACCATTTGATCTCAGGAGAGGCTAGCATCTCTTTAACTCTAGCACAGTCGATATCTTCTCTCCTTATCCTAACAAATTTTGATAAAAGATGCATTTTACTTGTTCTCTGCTTATCCTTTCTCCTTTACCTGTGTTCATGCTAGGGCCTCTACTCTCTGTTGCTCCTCTTTCCACAGAAAAACTAGTTTTCACACACACAAAAATTTCTAGAATCCATTCACATAGAAGTCACAGTATTGATAAGGATATCCAGATAAGCACAGATGGTCTCAGAGACAGAGGATTTATTTACTTCTTAATCATGATTCCCTCCTAGGAGCTCAAGGGAAGTGTAGACTTGAGGATCTCTGGATGCTACCCTTCAAGAAATCCACTCTTGGCAAAGGTTGCTTGAGTTGGGGTCAGGGATGATCCTAATCCCCACCCTTCACTGCTCTTCAGACATTTTCCCAGAAGTTCTCACCAACCAAGCCTTCTCAGGACAGATGCAAAGCACCCAACACCCTTCCTGTGCAGGCATCTATTCACCCCTAAAGAAAGACACATCTAACTGGTATTATCTCTGCCTGCACATTGAACCTCAGCCAAAATATGTATTAATAAACTATAATCTCCAAATGCCCTAGGCGACATTGCATTAGCTATTATTTAAGATCATGCTTCAGGGGAAAAAGTTTTAATAATTTATGCCTTTGTGGCTTTTTAAATTTTCTCTTTATTGCATTTTGGCAGGGCACACTAAGTATAAATTGAATAAAATGAGACATCACACATTGAGTATTAATTACCACAATATTAAGAGATCCTGCAGCTTTGCCTTCTGAGCTGAACAATGGCAAACTGTGAAGAAGTGGAATTTTAAAAACTGCTTGCAAATTTTCCTCTACTCAGAATGTGAATTGTGTACACATTCCTTAGCCTTTACGTTTTACTTGAATTCTATTAATGACAGCAACTCTTGTCCTTAATGAGGCAAAAATTGGACTTGGAGACATTATACAGTAGATCAGATGAATCTCTTCAAGGGCTTGGAGGCAGAAGATATGGAAGTTAAAGATATGAATTCCTTCAGCAGCCAGAAAATCCAGGAAGATGTTTAAGGCTGAAGATGCCAGTCTTACTCCAAATAAATAAAAAACAGTGTGAAAGTCAATAAGCTGGGGAATCACCGCAATTTAAATTTCTCACCAACGAGAGAGGAAAGACCCCAGGAGACCCAAGGCAGTGGACACATTGCTGAGTGACACTGGGTGAGGAAGTGTTTGGGGGTGGTGTATTACTCTGGTGGATCCTGGGAGAGCAAGACCTAAGGATTATAAAACACATCTTGGGCAACTTGTTGAGAAACAGATTTTGAACTCAACCATGAGGTCATTGCACTGTGTATGTCATCTTGAAGGGAATACCCTCTTCATAGAATCTCTCCATGGTATTTGGATTGATGACTTCATTGCAGAAAAAAATGAATCACCAGTCTAACAATGGTGACATTATTCATGGCACAGACAGAATGGTTGGTGAAAAAATGAGATAGATTGTAGAAAAAAAAAAAGCTCAGCGGCAGGAAGGAAGTAGTTTCCTATCCTCACACAGACAAAGAGACATGGGTACCACCAATTTACGTTTGGTCTCTGATCACTCACAACACTGAAATATTGAAGTTTCCCCCTTGAGAGTAGACAACAGAAAAGAATCACTATTACACGTGAATTTTAAAAAGAACAAAGACTGTCGCCCATAATCCAGTTACATGAGAATTAAGTAGCAACCTACTGCAGTCACTCACCCACAGTGTGCACTGATTGGAATTCAGGAAGAAAGCACATGAGGAAGCATCCTGTGCTTTGGATAAACAGCCCTCTAGATACTTAAAACGCACCTCTCAGGAAACATTTCCCTGTGCCCCAGATTCTTGCACCTTCACATGCAGAAAAGGACTAAAATCATTTACTTCAGATATCTGTTCTTTGTGATTAGCAGTAATATTTTACCAAGATATGTGCTTGACTACACATATTTCCTAGCCAAAAATTTCATATCCATACTGGCTCCTCCTCTACCTCTTCAGAGCATTTTATTCAGAGCTACTAAAAGGCTATCTCCCAGGCTATACTCCTCAGTAAGACCCTGAATAAAACAAGCCCACTACTCTCACGTTGTATGTTTATCTTTAAGTAAAAAAATCACAACTTTTATTCACTATTATGTTAGGAGTACTAGCGAATGAAATAAAACAATGAAAAAATATCCTGTGAAGTTGAAAAGAATAAAATTATACTTTATTGATGAGAAGTCTGCTTATCTAGGAAATCCAAACTAATATTTAGGGCAAAACATTAATATTTATTGGTCTACATAGCAAAGTCACAGAATACATGGTTAAATATTCCACAATTTTATTCTATACACACAACTAGAAGAAATTGTAAATGATACCATTTACAATAGCATTAAATGATAAAAAGCATTCCAAATCAAACATCTAGAATTAACATACACATAAATAACAAAAATTATGCAACCTTTCTCTGCTAGAGACTAAAAACATTAATGACAAAACTCTAGAAGGATGAAATCAAAAGAAAGATGCAAAAGGTTCATGATTTGGAAGACTCAATTATGTACCAATAAAAATTGTCCCCAAATCAATCTGTAAATTCAAGGAACCCCAACTAAAATCATAGCTGTTTGTGTGTGTTAGTTATTGTGGAAATAGATGAGTTAATTATAAAATTCAAATGGAAATTCAAGGACCCAAGATCACCAGAGGTAATGTTGAAGAAAACAAGCAAATGTACAGTACCAAATAGCATTATTTACTTCAAAGTTATGGTAACATGTCATGATCTTAGTATAAAGGATTGATGCACAACCGAGGATACAGAACCTAGAAAGTCCTCACACCTATAAGTTCACCTAGTGTTACTGTAGTACGGTGGGGGGAGTTGGCCATCTCAACTAAATAAGTTAGATTAAAAGATATATAGAGACATGAATTTCAGTTCTTAAAAATAAGTTCCAAACTGATGTCAGATCTAAATATGAAAAGTAGTAAAAAATTTTTTTGAACCAAAAAAAAGAATAGAGACATTATTTTGACTATAGAGAGAATAAAGATCTTTAACAGGACAGTATAACAAGAAAGCAAACATATCCAATGTACTAAAACAAAAACTTATGTTCCTCACAGGACATTAATAAGAGAGTAAAAGGAAAACTACTGGCAGAACATACTGACAGTAATATATATGACAAAGGCATTGTAATTTATAATATATGAAGAACTTCTACCAAACAATAAGAAAAAGTAACACAACCCAATGGAAAAATGGACAGAAGGTTTGTCCCTTTAGAAAAAAAAGTATACCAAAACAGCCAATAAATTTATGAAGAGATACTCAACTTTAGGCATCATGAAAGTGTAAATTAAAATATGAATGGTTTAAATGAAGGTTAAACACCAGCCATTGGCTGTGAAATACCAGTAAAGCTATGAATAAACCAGAGCCCTAATATACACTGCTGGTGAGTTAAGTTGGCACAGCCATTAAGCTATTCAGGATAATCTTATGAAACATATGCTATGGTCCAGCAAGCCCACACTTATACACACCAGAAATGTTAAACAAAATGCAAAAGTTGGAATATAGCAATATGTGTTATAGCAAAAAAAAATATTCCTATCAGCATTAGAATGGAAAAATTGGAGGCTGTTCTCACAACAGCATTATTTCATAGCAACAGAATTACTACATGAATATGATAAATTTCTTTTAAGAAAGAAATAAAACAAAGTAGATACTGTATTTTTCATTTTTATAAAGTGCAAAAACAGACAATTATTCTTTATTGTTAAAAAGTAGGACCCAAGTAAACCCCAGGGGCCGGTAGAGACTGGAACAGGAAAAAATAAAAAGGAAGCTTCTGGGCAGCTGGTCATATTTTAGGGGCTGGTTATATGACGTGCACTGTGTCTGTGAATACCCATTAAGCTGTAAACTTATGATGTATGTACTTCTCTCTGTTTATAGTATTTGTCAATAAACAGTAAAAGTATTTGACACGTCATGGACTCTGAAAACAATGCCCGGGCTTAAGCTAACTGCCCACTGCTTACTATTTACTAGCTGCGTTTCCTTGGGCAACTTTCTTAGTACCTTAGTTTTATTGCTTGTAAAGTAGGAAGCAGCAATAGAAATTCTGCATATGAATCTTCCCTTAAATTCGTGTTAAGGAACTTGATTATTACAGCAACAGAAATTGAACAAGAAAAGTCATACATATGCCTCTTTATAAAAGTTCTCACTTATAAAAAAAGAGAAAATACAAAGAACTTAGGTTCGAAGGGTGAAAATGCAGATCGTGACAAACAACAGTATTGGAAAGGCTACTAAAATATGACCATCTCAAAGGAATTTCAGGAATTAGAAGTATACATGGCTGAATAAATCCAAAAGGAGAAAAGAGAAACAGCAGGGTAAGAGAATAAATGAGAAATAAAAGCATATAAGTGAAGTAACAAAAGACTAGGAAACAAAACAATTATCATGGAGGCATTAAAGAACAGCCTTTAAACTGCAGAAAATTAATAAAAACTAGATACATTTTCAGTTTTTTCAGTACAGGAAAAAACGATAAAAATGAAGGCAAAGACGGAAAATCTATTGAACTGAGATAATACACTAATAAATGGTGTTCTTGAACAGACAAGTTACACAGAAGCAACTGCCAAAAGAGTAAACTAAAATAATGTAAAACACTTTTTTTTTTTTTTTTTTTTTTTTTTTTTTTTTCATATAGTTGCTTGTAGTAGACTCTCATGATGTTTTGTATTTCTGAGGTGTCCGTTGTGACTTCTCCTTTTTCCTTTCTAATTCTGTTGATTTGCATCTTCTCCCTTTTTTTCTTGATGAGTCTGGCTAATGGTTTATCAATTTTGTTAATCTTCTCAAAGAACCAGCTTTTAGTTTTATTTATTTTTCTTATGGTTTCTTTACTTTCTTTTTCATTTATTTCTGCTCTGATCTTTACGATTTCTTTCCTTCTGCTCATTTTGGGGTTTCTTTGTTCTTCTTTCTCTAGTTGTTTGAGGTGTAAGGTTAGGTTGTTTATTCGATCATTTTCTTGTTTCTTAAGGTAGGACTGTATTGCTATAAACTTCCCTCTTAGAACTGCTTTTGCTGCATCCCATAGGTTTTGGGTTGTTGTGTTTTCATTGTCATTTGTTTCTAGATACTTTTTGATTTCCTCTTTGATTTCTGTAGTGATTCCTTGGTTGTTTAATAGTGAATTGTTTAGCCTCCATGTGTTTGTATTTTTTGCAGTTTTTTTCCTGTAATTGATATCTAGTCTCATGGCGTTGTGGTCTGAGAAGATGCTTGATATGATTTCAATTTTCTTGAATTTGCTGAGGTTTGATTTGTGACCCAAGATGTGATCTATCCTGGAAAATGTTCCGTGTGCACTTGAGAAGAAAGTGTAGTCTGTCGTTTTTGGATGGAATGTCCTATAAATATCAATTAAGTCGAGATGGTCTAATGTGTCATTTAAAGCTTGTGTGTCTTTATTGATTTTCTGTTTGGATGATCTGTCCATTGATGTAAGTGGGGTGTTCAAGTCTCCCACTATAATTGTGTTACTGTCGATGTCCCCTTTTATAGCTGTTAGCATTTGCCTTATGTATTGAGGTGCTCCTATATTGGGGGCATAGATATTTACCATTGTGATATGTTCTTCTTGGATGGATCCCTTGATCATTATGTAGTGTCCTTCCTTGTCTCTTTTAATAGTCTTTACTTTCAAGTCCAATTTGTCTGATATGAGTATTGCTACTCCAGCTTTCTTTTGACTTCCATTTGCATGGAATATCTTTTTCCATCCCTTCACTTTCAGTCTATATGTATCCCTTGGTCTGAAGTGGGTTTCTTGTAGGCAGCATATAGAAGGGTCTTGTTTTTGTATCCATTCAGCCAGTCTGTGTCTTTTGGTTGGAACATTTAATCCATTGACATTTAAAGTGATTATTGACATGTGTGTTCCAATTACCATTTTCTTAATTGTTTTGGGTTTGTATTTGTAGGTGTTTTCCTTTTCTTGTGTTTCCTACTTAGAGAAGTTCCTTTAGCACTTCTTGTAATGCTGGTTTGGTGGTGCTGAATTCTCTTAACTTTTGTTTGTCTGGAAAGCTTTTGATTTCTCCCTCAAATCTGAATGAGATTCTTGCTGGGTAAAGTATTCTTGGCTGTAGGTTTCTCTCTTTCAGGACTTTCAGTATATCCTGCCATTCCCTTCTGGCCTGCAGAGTTTCTGTAGAAAGGTCAGCTGTTATCCTGATGGGTTTTCCCTTATATGTTGTTTGTTGCTTTTCTCTTGCTGCTTTTAATATTTTTTCTTTGTGTTGAATTGTCGTTAGTTTGATTAATATGTGTCTTGGTGTATTTCTCCTTGGGTTTATTCTGTATGGGACTCTCTGTGCTTCTTGGACTTGGTTCATTATTTCCTTTCCCATGTTGGGGAAGTTTTCCACTAGAACCTCTTCAAATATTTTCACAGACCCTTTCTTGTTTTCTTCTTCTTCTGGGATGCCTATAATTCGAATGTTGGTACGTTTAAGGTTATCACTGAGGTCTCTGAGGCTGTCTTCTAGTCTTTTTATTTTTTTATCTTTTTCCTGCTCTGTGGCGTTTATTTCTTCCATTCTATCTTCCAACTCACTTATTCGTTCTTCTGCCTCAGTCATTCTGCTGGTTAGAGCATCTAGAGTATTTTTAATTTCAGTTATTTTGTTATCCATTGCTGTTTGTTTTTCTGAGTTCTTATGAACTGTTTCTTGTACTTTCTCTAATTTGTTATCGAGATTTTGTATCATTTTTACTATCATTACTCTAAATTCTTTTTCAGGCATTTTTCCTATTTCCTCCTCATTTATTTGGTCTTGTGGGTTTTTTTCCTGCTCCTTTGCCTGCATGGTGTTTCTTTGTTTCCTCATGGTTGTCCAAACTTTTGGGGTTGCTTGTCCTGGTGATAGAGGTGTTTATAGAAGACTGTCCAAGCCTCAGACTAATGTCCAAGTATTGGATTAGACGAATATTCAGTCTAGGAAACACATACATGTATAAGACACACAATTATTGAATCCGTTAGGACATAAGGCTCTAGAAAGACCTGACAGAACCCCAGTGTGCTATCAAATATTCAGAGAGAAACCCAGCAGAAATTGACAACTGAAACAGAACAAATCAGAGACAAAAGCAAAAGCAAACAAACAACAAATAACACCCTACACATACAAACGTCAATCCAGGGAGATTTTGTAAGCTAGGATCAAATATAGAAATGAGCTGGAGTACCACCAGAGAGAATGGAGATTCTCAGAATGTAATTAGACAACTGTACTAAGAACTAAGATAAAGACAAAAGCCTAATATTAATACCAAGGCAGTGCATCATCTGGAGAATAGAGCAAGGAGTCTGAGCAGACCGATAGTGTTGCTTATAAGTATGTTAAGATAAAATACACTTAAAATGGCTGGAAGAAAGGGGAACAGAAGAGCGTAATGTGGTTGGAAATATGCAAAGAAAAAGAAAGGAATCGAAATGTATAAAAGAAAGGGATGAAAGGAAAGTATGAAAGATATTTTGTCCGTACTACCAAAAACTTAGCTAGATATAGAAGTATTTTAAAAGGCAAAAAAAAAAAAAAAAAAAAAAAAAAAAAGAGTAAAAAATATCCTTATAAAATTATGTTGTAAAACTTGTAGATCCCTTAGGGCTAAGATCGTATTTAATAAATCAAAAAAAAAAAAAAAAAAAGAGAAAGGAAAAAAAAAAAAAAAAAAAAATCCAGAACTGATCCCCGAATGGACCAGTTCAATAGGTATTGATACTACTATTTCTGTTTCCTTAGCGTCTCAGCTGTAAGTGTCCTTTTCCTTGCCTTGGGTTTTTTTTTTTTGCGTTATTCTGTGACCAGCAGAGGTTCCTTTATTGTTCGTCTGTAAGCCTCGGTGTGTGGGGAGGGAGAGGGTGCAATAGTGGCTCCTTCTCCTGGGAGGGAGTGAGCAGTGGCGCACTGTTGCTTCAGTCAGGCTTGGAGGTGCCTGTTGCAGAGAGCGCTGGTGGCTCAGGCGTACACAGAAAGTCTTAGAGTTGGGCCTCTCTCGGGGTTTTTTCTTTTTGATGCTGGTTTTTCTTTTTTTTTTTTTTCTCTCGGCAGCCTCCCTGCTGCTGGCGTTGCAAGGAGTTTTAATCTAGCCCCGCCCGAGCGCCTGAGGGTGCTTGTTATCCCTGAGCGCCTTATGTGGCCCCGCAGGGCGTCTCTCCGCTGCCTGTTGCAGAGGCGCAGAAAGAGAGAGAGAGGCTATGCGCGCGGCTCCTCCCCCCAGCCCGGGAGCCTGCAGCCTCCAGCCGCCATCATGGCCGGGCAGCTCTCAGGGATCGGCACTCCTCTCCGCGGACCTCCTTCCTCCTGTCCTCTCGGTCCGTCACCCTACCGGCAACAATGTTTCTCCCCCTGAACCAGCTCTCCGGTTCCCACGCTCCCGCTCCTGGACCCTCCGTTCAGCCGCGGATCGATGTCTCGGTCCGGGAACGCTGAGCTGCGCTGCGGACCCTCCGTATGTTTCTCACTCCCTCCCGTCTGCCACAGCTCCGCCGCTTCACCCTCTTTGAGCCCTCGTAGATGCCTCCCTACCGGCTATGTCAGGTTCTCCGCAGCCCTTTCCGGTGTCCGAGGCCGTCTGCTGGTGTTCAGCTGGTTCTCTGTGGGAATGACTGCGTCCTTCCGTGCATTCCCAATGCATCTGTCAACACTTTCTTAAATAAGCAAAATTAATGGCATCGTTGCAACAAATTTAACAAATTTTAAAATCTAATGAAAGCATTGTGAATATTTAAGATAAATTAGACATCATAGTGCCAAGCATATTAGAAGGGATTTAATAACTTTCTATTGAATTAACAAGTTATTAACTTAAAATGACACAAGAGAAGTAAAAATCTTTCCCAAAATACTTAAAATTGGCTGAGGCAAGTATACAGGCAGTGTTCAAAGTGCTTGGGTAAGAAGTGCTGTGTATCATAGAATTAGCGAAGTTCTAAAGTCAGAATTAGATGTTTTTTTTTCTTTCAATTTTCATTGTGGTAAAATACACAAAATTTACCATCTTAACCATTTTTAAGTACCCAGTTCAGTGGTATTAAGTGCATTCATATTGCTGTGCAACTACCACCACCTTCCATCTCCAAAATCCTCTTCACTTTGCACAACCGAAACTCTATACCCATTAGACATTAACTACTCATTCCACTTTTCACCCAGCGCCTGGCCAATACCATTCTACTGTCTGTCACCATGGTTTTGACTACTCTAAATATCTCCTGTGTTATTTGTAGTGAGGTGGATGGACCTAGAGTCTGTCATACAGAGTGAAGTAAATCAGAAAGAGAAAAAAAAAACAGCATATGCTAATGCATATATATGGAATCTAGAAAAATTGTAGTGATGAATCTAGTAGCAGGGCAGGAAAAGAGACGCAGACATAGAGAACGGATTTGAGGACACAAGGAGGGAAGGGGAAGCTGGGACAAAGTGAGAGAGTAGCATTGACATATATACACTACTAAATGTAAAATAGCTAGTGGGAAGCTTCCGCAGAGCATAGAGAGATCAGCTCAATGCTTTGTGGTGACCTAGAGGGGTGGGATTGGGAGGGTGGGAGAGAGGCTCAAGAGGGAGGGGATGTGGGGATATATGTGTGTGTATATATATATATATATATATATATATATATATCTGATTCACTTTATTACACAGCAGAAACTAACACAATATTGTAAAGCAATTCTACTCCAATAAAAATGAAAAAAAAAAAAAACCCTTCTATTAGTGAAGTCATACAATATTTGTGTTTTTGTGACTGGTTCATCTCACTTACATGTCTCCGAGGTTCATATGTGGTGTAGCATATCAGAGTTTCCTTCCTAAGACTGAATATACCATTGTGTGTATATATATACACAACACATTTTGATATTTTGATTTTTCATTCATGTATCTACAGACAATTTAGTTGCTTCACATTTTAGCTATTGCAAATGATGCTACTATGAACAAATCTCTCTTCAAGACTCTGCTTTCAATTCTTTTGGGTATATACTCCGAAACAGAAGGGCTGGATAATATTGTATATCTATTTTAAAAATTTTGGAACCATCATACTGTTTTGCATAGAAGCTGTATCATTTTATGTTACCACCAACACTACACAAGTGTTCCAGTTTCTCCACATCCTTGCCAATGTTTTGTTGTTTTTTTTTTTTTTTTTTTTTTGGATTAGAAGCATCTTAATGGGAAAGGAGTGGTATATCGTTGTGGTTTTTGATTTTCACTTCTCTAATGATTAGCAATAAACATTTTTTATGTGCTTAGTGGCAACCTGCACATCTTCTTTGGAGAGATTTATTTTTGAGCCCTTTGCCCATTTTGAATCAGGCTCTTTTTGTTGTTAAACTTTAGGAGTTCTCTAAATATTCAGATGTGATATTGAAAATATCTTCTACTTGGTGTTTTTTTTTTTTGTTTTTTACTCTGTAGATTTTGTCTTTCAACACTTTTTTTTGATTTCATGAAATCCAATTTCTCTTTTTTCTTTTATTACTTTTACCTTTGATATCATATCCAAGAAATCTTGCCAAATCCAATGTTGTGAAGTTTTGTTATATATTTTTGTCAAAGGTTTGTGTAGTTTTAGGTCTCAACCTATTTATGGTTTTGGGTCTAAAGTGACAATATAAAAGCGTATCATTGAACCATTTTTTTAATTTTGTTTCATGTATTTTATATACTGATTTACATCATATCTTTATATATGTGATATATGACATTGACACTTTACAATAGAAATACAATATGTTGTATTTTATTTTGTTTGTCTCATACTGCCTTTCTGTAGAATGTAAGTCATGAGGGAAGAACTTTGGTTCACCACTCTGTCTTTACATCTAGAACTATGCCTGGCATGGAGTAGGCACTCAGTAAATGTTCTAATTAAAAAGCAAATGCTTTGAACAGCATGGTGACTGTAGTTAACATCAACCATAAGGCAAATGCTTTTCCTTTTTTTTTTTTGAATCATTTTTTTAAATCCCTTCTTCCAATCTGTCTTTGATTAGAATGTTTAATCCATTTACATTTAAATAATTGATAAAGGACTAGCTTTTGTAACTTTGCTGTGTGTTTTCTATGTTCCTTATAGCTTTGTCTTATTTCCTGCATTACTATATTTTGTATTTAATTGATTTTTTTGTAGGGAAATATTTTAATTCCCTTCTCATTTCCTTTTTTGTATATTCTGTAAGCTTCTTTGAGCTCACCATGGGGATTACATTCAATATCCTAAAAATATAACATTTTAATTTGAATTAGTATCATTTCTAATTGAAGTTACGAATTGAAGTTATTGAAGTCTATTGAAGTTATCTTCAATAACATACAAAGTGCTTCTCCTTTACAGCTCTATTCCTACCCCTTTTAGATGTCAAGATATTACATCTTTATATAGTGAGTCTCCAAAAAAATGGGTTTGGAATGCATTAGTCTTTTAAATTAGGTAGTAAACAAATGTGGGTTTACAAACCAAAGTTACAATAGTACTAGCTTTTATAATTGCCCATTTATATAACCACAATCTTTATTTCTTCATATGTTTTGAAGTAACTGGTATCCTTTCATTTCAACCTGCAGGGCTCTCTAGCATTTCCTGCAGGGCAGATCTAGCAGTAACAAATTCTCTCAGCTTTTGTTCACCTAGGAGTATCCTAATTTTCCCCTCTCTTTTAAAGGACAGTTTTGCCATATGTAAGATTGATTTATAGGGTTTTTTTTTTTTTAGCACTTTAAATATATTAGCCCACTGCCTTCTGGATTTTCAAGTTTCTGGTGAGAAATCTGATACTGCGGATCCCTGTTATGTGACAGTCACTTATTTTGCTGCTTGCAAGATTCTGTTGCTGGTTTTCCTAGTTTTTAATTATGAATATGTTAGTGTGGCTGTCTTTGAGGTTGCCCTGCTTGGAATTAGTTGAACTTTTTAGATGTTCATCTTTCATCAAATTTAGGAAATTATCAGCCATTATTTCTTCAAATATTTCCTCTGCCCTTTCCTCTCTTCTAGGATGCCCACAATGTGGGCGCTGGTCAACTTTATGGTATCCTACAGGTCCCAAGGCTCTGCTTACTTTGTCAGCCTTTCTATTTGTTCCTCAGGCTTGTTCCTCATTTAAATCATCCTATTGTTCAAGTTCATTTTTTCTGCTTGCTCCAAACTGCCTTTGGGTCCCTCTATGAATTCCTCATTTCAGTTATTGTACCTCTCAGCTCCATAGTTTCTTTTAGGTTTTATATTTGAGACTTCTATTTTGTTGATATTTACATTTCATTCATGATTTTCTGAACTTTTTACATGCCTTTCGTCAATTTTTTGAATATTTGAGACAGTTGTTTTAAAGTCTTTATCTTAGTCTGCCATCGAATCTTTCCGTAGGACAGTTGGTCTAATTTTTTTCCCCTTAAATTGCCAATACTGTACCATTTCTTTGTATCCCTTGTGATTTATTTTGTTGAAATGTTAGACATTTTAATATGCGGAGGTACAACAATGGCTGCTGCCTTTGTGTCTCCATGATCAGAAACAGCAATCAGAACACAGATCTTTGATATTTATAGGACAGAATTTTTTGCCCACCCTGGCTCCTACAAGATGTGTTAAAGCTGCTCTAGAAATACATGCATGACTGCCTGCCATGGGCTATATTGCCTGGGTGATGGGTAGGGGCTGCCTATTAAAGAGCTGAATTTAACTGAAATTAACTGCAATTTGCCATTCAAGACTTCCCCAGAAGTAGAAGGGCTTTAATAAGACTAGAATTCCAAAATAGTTACAAGGGACAGATTCTGGCAGTGTAATTGTCTAGATGGGGAGGCACATTCCTAGTGCTTCCTGCTCTGCCGTCTTTCCACAATTCCTTCTCTGGATTTGATTCTGGACTATAACTCTTATTAAATGATTTGCTTTTTCAAATTTCCAAATCCCTGTCTCTCATAGCTTCCTTCCTTACATATGAAGAAAGATAACAATGATTGGTAATAGGAAACCCTTAAATGAGAACTTGCCATGTGTTTCAGGCAATGTGCTATGTATGCACTTTAATACTAGGTAACTCTATATGGTCAATGACACTAGAAGACTCACTTTACACATGAGAAAAAAGAGAACCAGAGGAAGCAAAAGAATTTCTCAAAGACACTGAGCTAGTACATTAAGCAGCGAACTACTCCAGGGAACACAGGCACCTACTTTGCCTTTCAGGTGTATGAGGTGCATGTAAGTTTCATGGCACAGTCCTAAGCATAGTGTTGATTCTCAGTGAATGGGAGCTTGCAAAGTAATGATAGTGGTTATAGCAGTACCTGTGCCTAATGGAAGTATGCCCAAGTGTTGCAATGGCCCAGCTACACAAGGAAAAGCATCTTACTCATCTGGACAAATGAGATGATGGATAACCCAGTCAAAGCTTATCAGACACATTAAAAACTTTAAGAGCCTTTAAAGTATATATTTCCTCTTAGAGTAACAAAAATAACAGTTTTCACTTTGCTTTGCCTACCCCATCTCAAGAACAGTGAGACTAGCAAGTGGGAAAAGCATGACACTCTCCCAGTTCTTGACATAGGTGTATCTCAGAAAGATGAATCCAGAAAACTTCCAGGTAGAAACCTATGTTGGGACACAGCATGGCTGGTCTCCTAGTTTGCCATGTGTATGATTCCATCACCTTACAGAATAGGAAAATGCACAATTTTTCCATATAGGAAAACAAATTCATCTTATTCTTTTGCTTTTTTATCTAAAGCAGACAACTTTGATATTCCTGACCTGTCCTGCCATTTATAATTCTTTTCCAAGGTCTACCTTTCTCTTTGCTTTTTTCCCTGTTTTAACATTTAATATTTGCTCCAAGGAACACACAATATAGTCTGTTAGGCAAATTTCAAGTGTTCTAAGTGTTTTGTGTACGATTTTCTTTTTGCTGCTTTATACATGTATATATATATATTTGCATATGTTTTAGGAAGTTTCCTTGAATATAAATACCTCATGCTTAAATTTTAGCAAGAACTATTTAGGATAAAATTGAATTTTGTATAAAATTTGGATAATCTCAAAGCAATATGAATCTCAGAGACCCAATTGACACTTTTAGGTGATCAATTAGAGAAGCTTTTAGAAGAAACATTAAGAGTTTTTTCTCATACTCAGGACCAGGCAAAACTGGACCTGAAATGTTCTTCCTTCTAATGGAGGACTCCGGAGGGGGAATTTTTCACATCTGTAGGAGAGGGCTGATTCTGTCTTCATACAACTGGTTATGAAGAGGCAGTTAATCTGGAAACAATTATATACCTATTCAAATATATTTTCCAACTAACAATCTTAGATGGCTTAAAATTATGCTGATGAAACTGCAGCAGCTTTTAAACTAATGACTATTCCATGAGTTATTTCCTCTAAATAGCATAGAGGTGTTAGTGGATAAATCATGTATTATTGCAGAAAACTATTTCCCTCAATGAATTCTACCTGCTGGAATCTTACTGCTTCATAGATCAGGTAAAAACTTTCAATTAAAGTAAGAATGAAGCTGGCTCTGGACCAAAATCTAAACCCTGAAGCTGAGACAGCTGTGAATATACTTAGACCTTTCTATTTTCTATGAAGCAGTAACATTCCAACAGGTAGAATCTCTAAAGTAAAACAGTTAAGTTTCTATTAAACCTGTACTTTCCCAAAATGTAACTTATTGTTTGCAGAAAACAGTGTGACCTATACAATTCTTTGGACAAAAATGTTCACAAAGTGCTGTAAACTCCATCTGCTCTCAGATTTGCCATCAAATTAGCAGATTTTAAAGACTGAGAATCCTGTAGAATGGAAACCTGATTCATTTTAATTAACCTAGTATGTCCTGGGCAGGTCTATTCATGAAATCTTATTTGAGTAACAGTATGAACAAACTCCTCAGATAGTTGTTTTGGTACATTTAGAGACATTTCAAAACAGATGCAGAGACATTTTCCAAGGTCTCTTGAGGTAGAATATTTTATGAAATTGTGAAGGACAGTTCTTGACAGAAATTAAATGTACCACGAACTTAAGAATCTAGACACTGGGGGACCTCACCATTCCTCCATTAGCACATTATTGGACTGGTACATAAACTAATAAGATAGGTTAGGCCCAAGTGCTGGAGATAAACAGAGGATCATTAGGCTGCAAGCCAAGTATCTGGTTCCATGGTTCAAATTCAGGCTTGAAATTGGCCACTGGGGAATTTAGGCAAATTGCAACACCTCCATGCTTTAATTTACTTATCTGAAAATATACTCAGAAAAAGACATAGTATAATAAAATATATAATAAAATAATGAATATAGGCAGATAACACAACAAATTTCACTCTTTGTAGAATTTGGGTGATTATACAGAATGTTTGAAATAATCTAGACTTGAATGGGAGTACATGCCAACTTAATGAATTTTACCATATTCTGGGGGGAAAAAAACAAGGCATCTAAGTAAAGAGATTTATGCCTGTAGTGTTGGTTTTGCCTTACTCCCTACGTCTCCCTCACTTTTTGCCATGTTTTTGGAAGACTGCTTATTTGTATGTTATTGCTTAGCAATTTTTAGAAAGTTAATGCCGTTATTGAATAGTTGAGAGGACTTTTGGTTTCTATCTGGCAGGTAAGGAGCTTGAAAGTCACTCTGCCCTAACAGGTAAACAGTCAAAAAAATTAGAAAAAAGAGTCATCTTAGATCCATCAGAGTAGTAAGATCACAATGCAAACCATCTCTCCCACAAAATGGGGAAAGACAGGTAGGATAAGAGAATCATAATTTACCAAAGAGAACTCCACTAGCAGAAACCTCTGTGGGAACCAGTAAAAGGGCAGGAAACCTTGAGTTGTAATTGATAAATTACTGGAGGTTCAGTGAAAATTAAAAACTCCAAGGGGACACAGTCATGAGGCATTCCCCTATTTTTGTAGTTTTCACTCCAAGAGTTCTACCAGGTCTTCATGTGACAATCAGAAAATGTCTCTCCTGCTTCCAGTAGAGGGAAGAGAAAAATAGTCATTTTAAAATACCCCAGATCATTTTGCTTTTAACAGAGAATGCTCTGAAGATAAAGTTTACCAGAGCCTAACACACTGGGGGGTTTTGTTTGTTTATAATCAGCCAGACTGACTTGGAGAAAAGGAAATGCCCAACTTCAGCTACCTTTAGTCTTCCACATGGGGGAAGGGAAATACACAAACCCAGCTCCTTCTTGCCATCCTGTCCCACCTAAAGTAGAAGGTATTAAGAAATATTTGTGAAGTTCACAGTCCAAGGGCACAGGCTCACCAGAACACTGAGACCTCATCATAATATTATACAATACTTCTTTTCCCCTGCCACCCTTAAGAGCACCCTACAAGACCTACTCATTGCAGTTTTTGCCTAGTACATCAGGTCCAGCTATTAAGAAACAATTTTAAAAAAATGCTAAAAGGAAAAAAAAAAAGTCTAAAGAAACTGAGCAACATCAGAACCAAAGTCAGATATGTCAAGAATGTTACAATGAACAGATCAGGGTTTTAAAAAAATAGTAATGACTAATATCCTAAGTAATCTAATGGACAAAAGGGACAATATGCCAGCACAGAAAGATGATGTAAGCAGAGAGATTAAAAATGAGAAAAAAAAATGCTTGAGATCAAAAACACTAACAGAAACAAAGAATGCCTTTTACGGGCTCATAAGTAGACTGAACATGGCTAACAAAAGAATCTGAGCTTGAAGACATGTCAGTGGAAACCTTCAAAACTGAAAAGCAAATAGAAAAAAGTCTAGAAAAAGTTAATATTCAAGAACACGGAGCAAAAGTTGTAACTTACACATAATGGGAATACCAGAAGGAGAAAGAAACAAATACCTGAAGTAATAATGGCTGAGAATTTCTCCAAATTAATGTCAGATAACAAGCCACAGACCCAGGGCATTTAGGGAACAGCAAACAAGAAAAATGGCAAAACAACAACAATATACATTTAGGCATAGCATATCCAAAATATAGAAAAATCAAATAAAAAATTGAAAAGAATTCCATCAGACTTCTCAGAAACCCTGTAAGAAGTGCAGTGAAATATTTAAAGTATTACAAGAAAAAAAAATTCTGTACCCTGAGAAATTATTCTTAATAAGTGAAAAGAAAATAAAGATGCTCAGACAGGCAAAATTTGAGAGCATTTGTTTTAAGTAAACTTCCCTTGCAAGCAATGTTAAGTTTTTCAGATTAAAGGAAAACGATATAGGTCAGAAACTTAGATACAGTGGAAAGGCATTGGATAAGAAAAAAGATTAAAAAAAAAAACCCTCTAATTTTTCTTATTCTTAACAGACTGTGTTCAAAATAACAGTAATAATGTTTTCGATTATGTGTGCTTAAATGTGTGTGTTCCGAAGTATGGATGCTTTTGTATAAGTGAAGTGAACAATAGCAAAGATACAAGGGATAAGAAAGCAAAGTTAGGAATATTTCATTATAATAAAGGTACCTGCACTACCAGTGAAGAGGTATAGTTTATTTGAAAGTGAACTTGGATTAGCTATAAGTGAACATAGTGAACACTAGGGAAACTAAAGTTTTTTAAAAGTATAATTGATACACTATGAAGAGAGTAAATAGTCATAAGGTACTCAATTAAAAGCACAAAAGGCAGAAAAAGTAGAATATAAAAATAAGAGCAAAGTGTAGCTAATGGTAACAAATATGGTAGATATCCAACTGAATCAATAATCACTTTAAAGAGCAGTGGTGTAAATATACCAATTAATACAGATTATCAGAGTGAATCAAAAAACAAGACAATTACATGTTGTCAACAAGAAACCTAATTTAAAGATACGTATATTAAAAAAGAAAATGGAGAAACACACCATGCTAACACTAGTAAAAAAAAAAAAGCTGAAGTAGTTGCATTAATTTCAGATAGCACCAACTTCACAAAAGGAAAGTTTATCAGGGGTAAACACAGGCATTACATAAAGATGAAGTGCTCAGTTCTCCAAGAAGACATAGCAATCCTTAACAAGAAAATTTCAAATATGGGGGAAAACTGAGAGTAGGAATATCTATTTTTCCTGCAGTTCTATCATAGTTGGAGACTTTATCAGAAATAGATGTAGCAGTCAAAATCACAAGATATAATTGAATTTGACAGCATCATAAATCAACTGTATATAATTGGCATGTATAGACTATTTCTAAAAAGTATTAATAGCACATGAATTATTTAATCTGATACAGAAAAGTCACCAGATAAACTCCACTTGGGTTATAACACACCTGAACAAATGAAATCATACAATGTTTGCTATCAGATCACAAAAGAATTAAACTAGAAACCAATAACAGAACAATAACTAGAAAATTCCAATATACATGAAGATTAAATAACAACCAAAAAAACCACAAAAACTCATAAATAACACATATGCTGCAAGAAATTATTTTGAACAAAAAATGAAAATACAGCTTATCAAAATGTGTAGGAATCAGTAAAAACAGGTTAAGAAAGGATGATCTAAAAATGAACAATCTTAACTTCTACCTTAGGGAAGGAGAAAGTTCAGATCAGGCAGAAGAAAAACAAAATTTAGAGTAGAAAACAAGGAAATTGAATATAGAAAGTGAGAGAAAAGCAATGAAACCAAACAGTGGTTCATTGAAAATATCAGTAAAATTGATACACCTCTAGATAAGCTAACAAAAAAGACAAATTATTTATATCAGAAATGAGAAACATCATTTTATATCCCATGGACATTAAAAGGAGAGTAAATATTATGAATGACGCTATGCCTACAAATTTCATAACCTACATATGGACCAATTTCTTTAAAGGAAATATATCAAAACTCACACAAGAAGAAGTAATGTGCAACATGATTAACATAACACTGCTGGACATTCCATATGGAAGTTGTTAAGAGAATAAATCCTGAGAATTCTCACCACAGTGAAAAAATATGTTCTGTTTCTTTAATGTTGTACCTATTTGAGATGATAGATGTTCACTAAACCCATTGTGATAATCATTTCCTGACGTCTAAGTCAAATCATTAAATCCTACACCTTAAATTTACAGTTATGTATGTGAACTATATCTCAATACATCTGGGAGAAAAAAAGAGAAATACAGTCCTCTTCAGATTATAAAAAATGAGATAATCTTTTAAAAGAGAAAGCACCATGCCCAGATGAACTCACTGGTGAATTCTATTGAAAATTATACTACTTCTCTATAATCTTACAGAAGACAGAAGCAGAGGAAATATTTCTTAACTCATTCTATGATTCCAGCATTACTCTAATACCAAAACCAGACAAAAATGAAATTTCTTAACTAGAAAACTACAGACCAGTATCACTCATGAACATAGATGCAAAAATTCTCAACAAAACAGTAACAAATTGAATCCAACAATATATATGAATAACACATTATGACCAAGTGTGATTATCTCATATATGCAAAGCTGGTTCAACATTTGGAAATTAATATAATCCACCATATTAACAGGCTAAAGATGAATATAATCATAAGATTATATCAATAGATACAGGAAAAGCATTTGACAGAAAAACAAACAAACAAACAAAAAACCAATAGCCTGTTCATGAAAAGCTCTCAGAAAGCTTCAACATGATAAAGAATATCCACAAAGAACCTACAACTAACATTGTATTTAATGGTGGGACACTAGAAGCATTCCTGCTAAGATAAAGAACAAGGCAAGATGTCCCCTCATACTACAAATTTTCAACTTCTGGAAGTCCTAGCTAATGCAGTAAAACAAGAAATGTTAGGTATAGAGGTTAAGAAGGAAGAAATAAAGTTGATTACAGATAACATGGCTGTCTACATATAAAATCTGAAAGAATGACCAAAAACTCCTGGAACTAATAAGTAATTATAACAGGGATATAGGATATAAGGTTAATATATGAAAGTCCATTGCTTTCCTACATACCAGCAATGAACAACTGGAATCTGAAGCTAAAAAACACATTATCCTTTATATTAGCACCCTCCCCCAAAATGATTTAGGTATAAATCTAACAAAATATGTAGAAGATCTATATGAACAAAACTATAAACTAATCAAATAAAACAAATAACTAAACAAAGGGAGAGAGAGTCCAAGTCAGTAAACAGGAAGACTCAATATTGCAAAGATGTCAGTTCTTCACAAAATGATCTATAGATTCAATGCAAGGCAAATCAAAATCCCAGAACATTGTTTCATGGATATCAACAAATGGATCCTAAAATTTATACAGAGAAGGAAGAGATCCAGAATAAGAAACTCAAGATTAATGGAGAAGAACAAAGATGACTGACCCTATCCAACTTAAGCACTTACTATAAAGCTTCAATAATTAGGTGTGGTGTCAGAAAAAAATAATTACAAGTAGATCACTTAAACAGCATAAAGAGCCCAGAAACAGAGTCACATAAATGTAGCCAACTTATCTTTGACAAAGGAGCAAAGTCAATACAATGGAGTAAAGATAGACTTCAACAAATGCTGGTGGAACAAGTAGACATCTACATGCAAAAAGAAAGAAAAAACTAGACATAGATATCACTTTTCACAAAAATTAACTCATAAAGTAATTAACAGAACTAAATGTAGAACACAAAACTTTAAGACTGCTAGAATATAGGAGAAAATTTAGGTGATCTTGAGTATGGCAGTGACTTTTTAGATACAAATCCAATGGCACAATTCTCGAAGTTATTGACAAGCAGGACCACATTAAAATTAAAATCTGCTCTGCAAAAGAAACTGTCAAGAGAATAAGACATCACAGACTAGGAGAAATCTTGGTAAAAATGCATCTGATAGTTTTTACTTAAAATATGCAAAATTTCTTAACACAAATATCAATCACCTGCTTAAAAAGGTAAAGAGATCTGAATACACTTTATCAAAGATATACTGAGGAAAAATGTTCAATGTCATACTCAATTTATTTGCAATTAGAGTACTGCAAATCAAAATACAATAAGATACGACTATCCACCTTTTAGAATTGCCAAAACCCAAAACAGACACCACCAAAATGCTGGTGGGGATGTGGAATGAAAGCAACTCTTACTCATTGCTGGTGGGAAGGCAAAGTAGTACAGACACTTTGCAAGAAACTGCCAAAACGTCTTCCAAAGTTGAACTTACTCTTACCATAAGATCCAGAAATCATGTTCCTTGGCAATTCTCCAAGTGAGTTGAAAAATTGTGTCCACACATAACCTGAACATGGTTATTTACAGCAGCTTTATAATTACCGAAGCTTGGATGCACCAAGATACCTTTCATCTGGTAAATGGCTAAATAAAATGTAGTGCATCCAGGAAATGGACTTATTATTTTCAGCACTAAAATAAATGAACTATCAAGTCACACAAAGACAGAGAAAAATATTAAATGCATATTTCTAAGGAAAAGAAGCCAATCTAAAAAGACATTATACGGTATAATTCCAACTGCAAGATATTCTGGAACAGGTAAAACTATGGATACAGTGGAAATACCAGTGGTTGCCAGATGTTGTGGGTTGGGGGAGGGAAGGATAGGCAGATCAGAGGATTTTTATAGTAGTGAAACTGTTTTCTATAACACCAAAATGGCAGATAAATGTTACGTATTTGTAAAAACCCATGGAATATACAACACCAAGAGTGAAACCTAAAGTAAACTATGGCTTGTGGGTAAAAATATGACAGTTTAGTTTCATCAGTTATAACAAACATACCACGCTGGTGCTGCATGTGGCTAGTGGGGGAGGCTGTTGCATGTGTCCGGGTGGAAGATATATGGGAACTTTCTGTACTTTCTGCTCACTTAAGCCATGAACCTGAAAATACTCTGAAAAATAAAGTTTGTTTCTAAAAATAACTGGGTACTTTAGATATTATTAAATACCCACGTTTCTGATATTTATAATCCCAACTGAAATTTAAGCACTTTGAGGAAAAGAAGGATGGTTTATAATTCTGTTTCTTTCTCAGCTTCTAGATGGTGGCCTCACCCAAAGTAAAAGACATAAACATGTGGGTAAATGTATAACTAGGTAAATCCAAAATTGATTTTTCCAGATTTTCTTAATCTGACATACAAAGAAGCACAATGACTAATGAGTAACTGAATACATCAGACTCATTGTAAAATTGTGCACCCCTCCCTCAAGTACTCAGAGGAAATAGCTAGGATGAATCTGATGTTTATCATTCCCATTCATCTCCTTCCCACTCATGTGTGGATTCCTGTAATACAGGACATTCCTCTTCCATGTTTTTAAGCTCTATAAATTTTTTTATTTACTCTCTACAATTTATTGCTTTTTCGCCAATAAATGTTTGTGAAGTAAATTCATGTTCATTCATGTCTTTCTATTTCATTCATTTCCACTACTTTTTAGTATCCTTTTTATGATTATACAAATTGTTTCTTCTATTCTTATGTTAATGAAAACTAGAAATAACCCTAATCCCAGTATTACTGCAATGAACACCTATATACATCTGATATCTGCTAAGCAGTTTGCTCTAGCAGCAAACGTCTATGAGTGGAAATGCTGTCTTACCCTGTATATATCTTCAGTGTTAAGTTTTTCCAGATAACTCTCCAAAATGGTTGTACAATTTATACCCTTATAAATCCTTTCGTAAGACTGCAGTCATCCAACACTAACTTAGCCCGTTAGGCACTGATATTTATATGGTACTGTTTGCTGTCAGTTTTGTTCAAGGAACTATATCTCAAAATTCCCAATTCACTCTGGTGTCTATTCAAGAACAGGGATTCAAGATCACCATCTTTCAATGGATCCCCAACTCTTATTTCATGGCTCAAAGCCACCACATTTCAGTGTCCAAAACATATGAGTTCCTTCTTCCTAACCCTCAACTATTTCGAAGGCTCTCCTTTTAAAGGCAACTTCTATTATAATTGAAAGTTTGGTTTAGTGACAAAGGGCTACATTTATCTAAACGTAATCCATCCTGTTAAAACAGATCACTTTCTGATTCACACACTGTAATCTCCCTATGTCCTTACAAGCTTAATAACCTGTTCCATGGTGATGTAAAATAATAGCACCACAGGGCAATAATATGGCTGCTAAGATTCTAAGGTCTGGATAACTAACTATAGGCTTCTGCTAATGCCTCCAATTTATTAAATACATAATGCCTCAGCAGAATTTAACAAAACAATGAAGCATTCGGATCTTATTTCAAAAAAAAAAAAAAAAAAAAGCCCATGTTAAGTCATTTAAATAAGGATTGTCAAGAATACACCACTCAGATTTAACACTGAGGTTACTACTATTATTTTTCTACCAACAGTTACTTTTCACCTCCGATTTCCTTTGGAAACTGGTAACCCCTAATAATATGATCATGAGCAGGATAGATAGAAATATACTTTTATTTGACCTTTTGTTCAATAGGATTTGAGATGGCTAGAGTGCTGTAGTATGTTTTTTCTTTAAGCACAAGATATAAAAAAGTATAAATAAGTATACAACCTGATGAATTAAGTGAATACACCCATTTAATTGCCATTCAGATGAAGTGAACATCACCAAACCCTAGAAGCATTTTTGAGCCCTCTTCCAAACATCTCTACAAAGATAACTATTATCACTTAAAAGATAACTGTATAGATCAAATACTTGTTCAAACAGAACAAGTAGTTTCTTATGAAATCAAGTGAGAAAAGGATTAACTTAGGATCATAAAAGACAGAATAAGAATTAAGTACAAAGTTAGACCTCCTGATGCCTTTCTAGGATCCATTCTATTACATTACACAGCCATTCAGCTCACTTTCATTTCTATTTAAAAGAAATGAGAAATTCAGTAATACGATGAATAATGTTATATTATCCTTGCATTATAGAACATGAGAATTCTCCACTCTGGTTGGGAGCCTTCTACCCCAAGCAACTCTCCACAACTAGAGCTTTTTGCCCTTTGGACACTTAACACATTTCAAGATCCTATATGCTCCAGCCAGTGGCGGGCCCATGTTACCAAGCAGGTCACACAGAAAGATGTGAAACAAGCAGCCAATTTTGTCAGATACTTGTCTCTGCCCCCGAGGTGCATCTGTGGCCAAGGCACCCGAGAATCCGCAGACTCTCACTACCAGCCATATCTTCTGGGGCCTCTGGTTAGTTGTGTTATAGTATATTTCACTGTAGAAAACCTCACATTTAGTCACTTGGAACCCATTCAGCTGGTGACTTTGTTTACTCCCATCCCCTTTCCTGAGCATCCTTTGATTTCCCTTGTCTGAGGACAGTGCTCCTATTAATCTATTGTAGAGTAACCCTCCTGACTCAATACCATAGCATGATGTCATTGTTCAAAATTAAGTCTTTTGTACTAAATAGCAACAACAACAACAAAAACTGATGGACTGATGCTCCCTGTAACTATATAAGGTTATATTAACATGTATTATCTTATCTGAAGAAAAAATAAAAATCAGGCTTACACCAATCAATAGTGCTAATCAAAATAACACTCATGGTTTATGCTGGTCTCACAACACATCTATGGAGATGCACATTCCTCTTTTTAACCAAGAACAAGTCAAGACAGCTGCAAGGAACAAGTACCTGGAGCCTCTAGTTAGTAACTTCCTCTGGATTCATCTTAATTTTTGAACTGAGGTCATGCTGTGTATGAGGTGACCTCAGCCAATTGCTGAACAAGGCAGCAGTACATAAGGGCAGGTCTTACTTGGGTGATCGCAGCCAATGACTGAAGTGATTATACAGTGGTCTAGCCATTTTCACCCAACATGGAATTCCTCTAACAGGTAATCTTTGCTCTGCAGTACCCCCTGAAAGTGGCAGATTCTTGGTAAGGCTGACACCATGGTTTTTCCGCTTCCCCTGCCAAATACTTTGCTCCACACCAGCCCTCTTTGTTCTCCATGGCTAATACACCAGTAAAAATTTGAACTCAATTCTGTTCAACATATATTTCCTATCAAACCTACCCTGCAAAGACATCCAATATATTCATATTCCCTAACTTCAAGTCCAAAGCCATTTCCATGATGCCACTCTAAATATTTCTGGTTGAAGTTTTTGGTATAGTGTAGTTCAGTGCAAAGAGCTTAAAGTTACATATTCTGCTATTTGTTTTATTCCCAGTTTCACCACATACTGCCTCGGGCAAGTCCCCTTAGTGCTGTCCACACTAAGCATAGTTAGGGGCCATTGTTCTCTATTTTTAGCATCTGTGTTCTTTATTGCACCATTCATCAATCCAAATTCAGAAAATTTCCCAGTTTTCTTAATGATACTTTCTCATCCCTAGAAGAGGGCTCAGATGACAGAAGGACAGGGGTATTTAAAATAAAGGCGGGACTTCCCTGGAGGTCCAGTGGTTAAGACTTCCCCTTCCAATACAGGGGTTGTGGGTTTGATCCCTGGTTGGGGAGCTAAGATCCCATATGCCTCACAGCCAAAAAACCAAAACATAAAAGCAATATTGTAACAAATTCAATAAAGACTTCAAGAATAAAATAAAATAAAAGCCATAAATGTTTGGCTGCCTCTGGAAATAGTCTCAGAAGATTTGCCAACAGAATCTATGATCTGGTAGAAGACTCTACAGG
The DNA here is from genome assembly GCF_030028045.1 of Hippopotamus amphibius kiboko. NCBI lineage: Eukaryota > Metazoa > Chordata > Mammalia > Artiodactyla > Hippopotamidae > Hippopotamus > Hippopotamus amphibius. The sequence continues at coordinate 22,877,145 of NC_080190.1, forward strand.
CAAAGTACTAATTTACATAGTGTCTGATATTGCATATAATTCCTAGCCAATTAGATTAGACATAAGGCCACCAAGAGCATTTCTTCTTTCCTGGTGAATTGCAGTCTACATATATACACTGATATGGGCACATTACTATTATACAGGAAACCAGCATCACAACCAGAAAACCTAATCAATCCTGTCTTTTGCACACTGGCTGATGAATTCTGTTTGATCTGTGCCAGAAATCAAGTTTAAGCTTATAAACTAGAGATTATTAGTCCATTTCAATTATCCTTTCTACTCCTAATTAAGAAATTATAGTATGCATCAACTTAATATTCCTCAGAGAAGTTTCAGAATTGATCATTTTAAGCTAATGCTATTTAATAAATTATGGAAATGATTTGTCATTTAGTGATTATTACACATAAAATGTGTAAAATGAGTTTTAGAGAAGGATATGGAAAGAGATTATCAGGAATATTACTTGATCAAAATGAAAGCATCCAGTTTTATGAGAGAAACAAACACTGCTAACTAGATATGATTTTATGTGCCCACAGATATTTCAACTATGAGCAGACAAATTTTGGGAGAAAGTTTAGTCCATCTGGATTCTCACTAATACCACTGACAAAGCATGAAACTTGTGTTTAACTCTTCTTCCCCCTCCCTCCTTCTATAACACTCAGAACTGTTTGAGTTCCACGTATATACCAGACACTATGCTAGGTTCCACGTTCTGCCTATCTTCAGCTTGTCATTGATCGTTTGCTTCTTCCCATCCTGATCACCACCCAAAACCACCCTTGCTTCTTGCCTGGACTAGTCTCCTAGGTGATCCCTCACATTCTTGCATACCTCTAACCATTCTTCAGAGGACACCAAGAGCTTTCCTCCCACTTCTGATCATGGTAGAGAAGGCTGTCTTATAAACTCTTTAATGACTTCCTGAAAACCAGCTATGAAGCTTGTTCTGTGCTGTGTTCTAGGGACAATATACAAAGAACATATGATCTATCCTAGCCCTTAGTGTGCTTTAATTAGCATTTACCACTCCACTGAGTTAGAGGGTCTGTCCAAGGGCAAAAAAGAAAAGGCTATTTTAAAGTATTCAAATTGGAAATGAAGTAAAAGGATCTTTATTTGTTGATGAATTCAATAGTTTCCATAGATGAGCCTATGAAATTTACCAAAGTTACTAGAATTAGTAGTTTTAATGTACAGGGTACAAGATACATAAAAAGTCAGTTGTTTCTATATACTAAAATTAAATCAGAAATTATTACATGCTTTACAAAAGCATCATATAAATTTGGGGGGAAGATATGACAAGATCACAACACCTGTATAGTCAAACCTATAAAACATTTCTGAGACGACCTCAATAAAATAAAATGGAGTTATTTTATTGAGGTCATGAATCAGATGATGATATTGTTGATACAATGTCAATTCTCCTCAATTTAATCTATAGATTCAACACTACCATAATCAAAAGCCAGGCAGTTTTCTGTACAAATTAAGATGTCTGAAAGTATAGAAATGCAAAGAACATAAATAGCCAAAACTTTAAGAAATGAAATGTGAAATTTTAAGACATATCGCTAACTTTAAAATTTGTTTTAAAACTATAATATCTGGAATAGATACAGACAGGTAGAACAAAAGGAGAAGGAGAGTTCAGAAAAAGATCTACACACTTATCTTCAATGAATTTTTAAAGGAAATTAAATGGAGAAATTATAGGTTTTTCTATAAGTGCTAGAAGTGTTGGGTAGCTACTTGTAAAAAAAGAAAAAAGTTAAGGCTATACCTTATAACCATTATAAAAACTCAAAATATATTATAGTCCTAAATCCAAATGCTAAAATTACAAATTCTCTGCAGGAAAACCTAGGAAAAATTTGACACTATATATTAAAGTTTTAGATATGAGACTAATATATTGCCCATGAAATGAAAAATATAAGTTATAAATCAAGGTATACAACTTCTGTTCTTCAAATGACATTAGAATCAAAAAGCAGTCCATAGACTGCAAGAAAATATTTGCAAGTCATATATACAGTAAAGGACTTATGTCTAGAATATACAATGAAATAAAGGACTCAAAACAAGAAAATAAACAGATGAAAAAATAGGCAAAAGATTGAGCTGACACTTCAAAAATGATATGTGGATGACAAACACATAAAATGATGTTCAACATCTTCAGTCATTAAGGAAATGTAATTTAAAACCATGAGGTAGCCCTATTACATATTTAAATATCAAAATTAGGAAAAAAAAAAAAGATGATACTACCACACCAAGTGTTCAGGATATGGGAGAACCAGAACTGTCACACAGTGCCAGTGGGGATGTAAGATGGTTGAACCCCTTTGGAAAACAGGCAATTTCTTCTCAGAATGGGAGAAAATATTTGCAAATGAAACAACTGATAAAGGATTAATCTCCAAAATATACAAACAGCTCACGCAGCTCAATATCAACAAAACAACCAATCCAAAAAATGGGCATAAGACTTAAAAAGACATTTCTCCAAAGACAACATACAGCTGGCCAACACATGCAAAAATGCTCAAAATCACTAATTATTAGAGAAATGCAAACCAAAACTACGAGATATCACCTCATACTGGTCAGAATGGCCATCATCGCAAAATATACAAACAATAAATGCTGGAGAGGGTGTGGAGAAAAGAGAACCCTCTTGCACTGTTGGTGGGAATGTAAATTGATACAGCCACTATGGAGATTCCTTAAAAAACTAAAAATAGAACTACCATGTGACCCAACAATCCCACTACTGGACATATACCCAGAGAAAACCATAATTCAAAAAGACCCATGCACCCCAATATTCACTGCAGCACTATTTATAATAGCCAGGACATGGAAACAACCTAAATGTCCATCAACAGAGGAATGAAAAAAAAACATGCAATACACATATACAATGGAATATTACTCAGTCATAAAAAGGAATGAAATTGGGTCATCTGTAGAGACGTGGGTGGACCTAGGGACTGTCATACAGAGTGAAGTAAGTCAGAAAGAGAAAAACAAATATATATTAACGCATATATGTGGAATCTGAAAAAAATGGTATAGATGATCTTATTTACAAAGCAGAAAGAGACACAGACGTAGAGAACAAACATGGATACCAAGGGGCAAAGGTGGGGTAGAATGAATTGAGAGATCCAGATTGACATATATACACTGTTGATACTATGTATAAAATAGATAATGAGAACCTAGTAGATAGCACAGGGAACTCTACTCAATGCTCTGTGTTGACCTAAATGGGAAGGAAATCCAAAAAAGAGGGCATATGTGTATGGCTGATTCACTTTACTATACAGTAGAAACTAACATGACATGGTAAAGCAACTATACTCCTTTAACAATTTTTTAAAAATAAGCATAAATCTCAGCATTTCTAAATAAACTCCTTCAGTTTTCCTTAAAAATGTTTCATAGACAATGTGAATGAAAAATATTGCCTGCCATCAGTAAACAAAGGATGTTGCAGCCACCAAGCCACCACATTACAACTGTCCTGATGTTGAGCCCTGAGGGAACTCAGGATAGAAACACAATGCCTGCCATCAAATCAGACACTGCAGTTCCCCTCCCTGATCCTGCCTACTGCCCCAAAGGTGCACCCTGAGGAAACTTGGGGTGAGAAAACACAGGATACTGGTCCCCAGATAGCTGAGGAAAGATTAAGCATAGCAAAGGAAAGATTTCCATTAGCCCAGACTCTTGCATCTTCCCAAACATAGTAAAGCACTAATTCTTTAACTCGAAATGTCTGTTTTCCTTAATTAACAATAATCTTTTGATGTTCTGGCTACCTGGTCTTTGTTGCAACAACAATGCTGTGTCCCAGGCTTAATTTCTCAGTTTTGTCACCTGAATAAAACATAACTCTCAACTTTTCGGTTGTCCATTTGTTTTTTTTCAGTTGACAACACCTACCATGTGACCAAGCAAATCTACTCTCAGATTATTACTTAGGAGGAATGAATGCATGTCCATACAGGGACTTATATATGAATTTTAAGCAGCATTACATATTGTAGTCCCAAACTCATGACCAAAATGCCAAATTCTACTCAGCAATTAAAAAAAATGATAGATATAATCAACATGGATAAATCTTGAAAATAAATAAGTTGAGTTTAAGAAGTCTGATCAAAATAAAAGACATTTTATGTAAAGTTCCATAAAATGTATACTAATCCATTATGACAAAAAAAAAAAATTAGTTGTTTCCTGGAAAATAAGAAGAGGGAGCAGAGTGGGTTAAGACTGTGGAACTACAAATGAGTACAAACCAACTTTTGAAAATAATGAATATGTGCATTATATTAATTGTGATGGTTTCATAGGTGCATATATATGTCAAAGTTAAATTTTACATATAAATATTGTGCCATGTATGTCAAATCTCAATAGTCTATCATAAAGCAGAGTATTGCTAAAAGAGACATTCCCAATTAAAAATTACAGTGCTCTCTTAAACATTTCCAATGTGCTTTTAGCTCTCTGGCTTTTAAGTCTTGATAACTGTCTTTGTATTAACCAGGCCTTCTGTTTTCTCTATCCTGATGCTTTGACATCTGGGGCCTTACTGACCCAGGAAGAACTATTCCTCCCAGAGCTAGCAAAATTCCTGGAGATGGTAAACAATTCACCCAGTGAGAGTGCTTTTCAAATATAAACAAACTAGTTCAGAGCCCACATCCCGAGCCACCTCCTTTATGAGGCTTTTACACTGAGCCACTGTCCACCTGCCCTGATCACCCCAGGTCCAGGTATCAGACAACTAGGGACAGCTCCTCTGCCCCAGAGCTCTCAGACTTGTGGGTTCTAAACCTGTTTACCCTGTTTCACCATTCTTTCCCAAAGAAACTGCAAGGAAGGCTTTTGTCCATAAGCACCTCCCCTTCTCTCCCCCCAGGTCTTGGCATGCTCCCTCCTCTTTGGAACTGTGAATAGCAGACATCCTTTTCAGTGGCAGTCATCTCCTGATCTGTGGGTCTTACTATACTCGAGTAGTAAAATCTATCAAAGACGGTCACCTTTAATTTTGTCGTCTCCAGTTTGTGACAGAAATATTTATACCTGTTTTCAGTCTGGGTAACTTGTCTGGTTAATGGTATCTCATGAATTAAATTTAAAAAATGGCATATTAACAGTTTCTAATTAACTAATGTCACCCAAAGATATTTGGTAGTAAAAGCAATGTATGCACGAAATATTAACTGCTTTTTTTAAACAACGCCCCAAAATTGACAGCCTAGTAATTATGCTGTCAAAGAGTACATAGATTTTTCTCTCAGAGCCATTTATAGCCCTTGATTTGGGTTTCATAGGTTGTCATCCAGATTGTAAGATTCACTTCTCCTCTAACTACACCGTGGCAGTCAGTTTTATAGAAAACATACTTATGAGAACCACTTTTCAGAAGATTATTAGTGAACTAAATGCACAGTTATTGTGATATCTTAGATGCTTGCGGGGGCACACAAAGGAATCAACTTTTTGTAGCTCTGGAGTGTGGTCAGCTGTTTTAGAATATATACCTTCTCACTAATAAAAAAAAAAAAAATCACCAGTAGTTAAAGTGTGTTCCTTCCAAAATAATTCCATCCCTATTTGGAGCTCAAGTAAACTATTCTGAATATGTGGAATTTGACCTTTTCTGTATCAATTTCCAGGGTTTGCATTTTCATGAATTAAATATTGAGGACACATTATTCAACCTTAATGGCTCTTTAAATGTCTGAGTGGCCTCTTCTCAACCACAGATATTTCATACATAAATCATTAGACATACATGGTGATCTAGTGCTTGGGACCAGGGCTTAAAATTTTTAAAGACTTCTCTCGTTGGTTCTATTATTTGTGTTTGTATAGAGTGATTTGGCTGATCTACATTTTCTCTAGTTCCTCAGATGTTCACTTCTGGTCAGTATTGCCTATTTGATGGAATTTGGGAGAACATAGAATTTGTTCTGTGCTAGATCCTGGGGGAGTATGCAAAGAGCATATGATCTATCCCAGGTCTCAGAGTGTTTAGATTAACACTAGAAAATTAAACTTGTGTTAGAGAACAAAATACAACTTTATAATGAAATGCTAACTTGAATACAGTTACATGTGTCAGTGAATCCTTTAGTAAAAGCTTAAGAACAGGGCAGTATTCAGAATCAGTTTTCCTGCACCTGAATTCTAATTTTACCACCAACTAGCCATGTGGCCATGGGCAGTTTGACTACTATCTTCCTGTCAAATTTGATTTTGCTGTCAACTGCATAAGCTTTGTGAAGATTAAATGCAATAATCTATATAAAGTGCTCAGCACAGAACCTGGTCAAGTATATAAGTCTTACTCAAAAGCAGAAGCTCCACACACAGCCTCCCTTCTTCAATGATAACCCTATCAGGGAAGGATGTCATTCTGTATGAAATGAGGTTGGCCTATAGAGGTAGAAGCCAGATATCTGGGAGAAGACTCAAGTTATAGTTAAGGGGGAAAGTTGCCATCATGGTCAAAGAGTGTTTAGACTTCCCTGGGATAGAAAAAAAAAAAAAAAAAAAAAAAAAGAACCAAAATGTTTAAAAATTCATAAGTCCTTGAAAAACTTGGAGGCTATTTATCAAAATAGAAAGGTAGAACTAAGACCATGAACCAGGTTGAAATATTGAGGGACAAGCCATATGGTATAGGAGTTAACAGTCAAGTTAGGGACTTACACTGAATTAAATGAATTTAAGACATTATTTTGTTTCAGGGAAGTAAAAGCTACATTGTAAGTATTGTTTAGATTAATAGCAATGGGGTCAACTCTAGGCCTAACATTCTAACATTCTAGAGCATATATATAAAATGCTAGTGAAAGTTATGGAAATCTGACATTAGAAACAATTGAGACAATTAGAGGTATTATGCAGACCATTTACAAGGAATAAATGAGGCCTAGCCTATAGTATAATACTTGCATGAAATAGATGCTTAATTATTATTAATAGCAGCTAACACATATATAGTATTTACTATGTGCCAGGCTGCCTAATAGATGCTTTCTGCATTTTAATTAAATATTTCTAAGCTAGAACATATTATATCTTCAGCACAGGTACATAACAGTAACTATAAACGTGTAGCATTATTTGCAAGAAGAGTTGAGAGGAAAGAAAGCTAAAGATGTGCAGATTGGCCCACAGATCTGTGCTTAATCTGAATAGAGAGATGGAGGGTGTAGAACTATATTCCTAAGTCACTTGTCAGCAACATCACCACCACCATCATTGGTATTATCAGTGCCATCCTCATCATCACCACTGATAATATTTGCTGAGCACCTATTTTGTGCTGGACACATTTTATACACACCACAAAGCTGGTTAGAATTGCCCTTCCCTCTATATGAATGTCACAAATGAGGCTCAGAGTATATAAGTAGTTTTCCCAAATTCACAAAAATAAGTAGGAAAAAATCAGGGTTTGAATCCACATTGGCTGACTTAAAATTCCACCTATTCCCCCTATACATTATATGACCTTTTAAAGCAAGTATAAAGATGGAACTACCATCACAGGATTTGCTCTCCTTGTAATCATCCCTATTTTTTTCTTTAGACACACCAGGAGTTACTAGAAATAAACAAGTATACTCAAATTTAAGAACAAAACATTTGTTATAAAGACTCAACTCTCCAGTGAGAGAATATATAGTCTCTCCATCTACATCATCAGTATCTTAGGTATGGTATTCATAGTTGCATCAAAACAGTGAAGCCAGAGCTGTTCTGCCTTCACTTAGGCTGCAGAACACTGCAGAGAAATGTTATCCCCAGTTCAACAACAAGCACAAGCTCAACAGTCAATAAAATCATACATGGGGGGCAGGGGAGGGCACAAGAGAACTGAATTCACAAGGCGACATAATAAAGTGATATCCAAAGGGTAATAAGCCCTCCAACTCCCCACCCCCAAAAGAGATTGAAGATGCAAATTACTCACCTTTGGCAGCAAGACAGGGCTAAATTATAACATATAAGTGGATTAAAATAAGAGACATACACAATTAAAACAGAAACCTCCATAGAGTTGGGAAACCAGAACAGGGAGTACACACACCTTGTGAGGGTAGCAGAGCCCAACAGGAAGAAGAAAGACTTTCTCTCCTGTCAAGGACTAAGCCAATGAAAAGCCATGGACACTGTTCACTGGAGCTCTCCCAACTTCCTTTTCCTCTCTGTAAATGGGTTCTCCTTCCCTTGCCCTGACTCACAAGCCATAATTGCAAACTCTGGATTGCAATTCACTGCTGATCCCAAATAAATCCACCTTTGCTAAAGAAATATCTGGCAGTCTGTTTCAGGTCAACATCAACTTCCAAATTCCACTTTTCTAATTGGCTTCCCCCAAACAATTATGAACCTAGACCATAGACTAGCACATGATTTCTTTTCAGTTATTTAATGTTTTATGCCACATTTCAAAATGGCTTCTAGTCTGAGGGCAAAACAGTCTTCTTTTATATCCTGTTTTTACAATGTTCAGTCTAGATACTCTATACTGTTTGGGAATAACTTCAAGAACACTAGCCCTTGAACATTTGTTTTATTCCCCTAAAAAAGGCAAGGATTCCAAAGTTAAATAGACATAGGTTTATATGGGTTCTGCCATTTATTCTGTGTTCTTATGTAAAGATTTAATGAGCAATTTCATTGTTTATTATGTAGGTTTAAGGTTAAAATTAAACATCAAGGGTCTAACATAGCACATGGGTATAACACTCCAATTGGTTTTCAAACAGTTCAGTGATTGCAAAAGCAGGCATTCAGCCATTCCCTTCCACTCCTTTCCTTTGCAGACATTCAATTATTCATAACATATCCCACCCATGCACTCCCCCCGCCCCCCACCCCCACGGAACCAGGCAAAGCCTCAGATTCCTCTCACAGATTCATGCAAAGACTGCCAAGTAATAGGACCTGGCAAGTGGCTTATAACCTCTTTAACATCTTTGAGTCTAATTAGAATAACAATGAAGCAAATAGTATGGTGAGCTGAAAAACATAAAAATATTGAAAACATGTTGGAAAATGGATAAAGAGGTCAGAAATGGCTTCTCAAGTGAGTTGCTATGACAGGAGACAGGATTATGTCAAAGTTCAATGAAATCAAAATTCTGTTTACAGAAGTGAAGTGTACATGGGTAATAAAGAGATAAAGAGTCAAGCCAGATAATAAATACTTTTGAAAATTGGCACAGAGTTCAAATTATTTGGCACAGAGGATTCTAAGCAGGGGAATGGATCAAATGTGTTTTCAGGAAAATGTTTAATGTCTAGAATTAATTGGCTAGAGGTAAACTTCACAGAATAAGTTCAGTTCAGAACTATTGTAGGAACATAGATAAGAGGTAAATGATGGCTTCCACAGTGGGAAAGGGGAGAGCTAAGGTAATTATCACTGGGGATGTCAAGTAGATAATGTTTAGAAATACCAAGACATTTCTAAATACTAAGAAGTATTTCTAAATATTTTGTTATCTATATTCCTTGCTACTCCTCACCCCACCATGAGGTTCTTAAAACAAACCAGGATTATTTTTTCATCTATAAATATTTCAGTATTACCTTTAAAAGAAATTTTTTCAAAACATCTATTTTCACAACTTAAAATATGGATAATTTCTTAATATCATTTATATCCAGGGTTGTCTTCTATATTGTCTTTTTTTTAAAAAAGTGTTTATTCAAACTAGGAACCAAACAAGGCTCCTTGATGCATGTGGTTAAAATGTCTCAAGTCTTGTTGACAGGTTAACCCTCCTATTTAAGTTACTAAGAACAGAGAATAAAGTTGGTGACCAGGGGAGGAGGACATCTAGAAGTTGTGCCCTCCAGTTGGTCTAAGCTGGACCCAGGCAATTGGAGGCTTATCACCCCCTCCCTGTCCTTGGAATATACATCCTGCCCACACTACTCCCATACTAGCAGCCATTTCAAGGACACAGCCTTGAGAGAATAAGGTGTTCTCAAGATGACCTGGACTAAACATGTGATTGAACCCAATTACAGTCTCTATATAAGCTTTTAAGATTCTGGTGGGCTGGTAAGAAGATCTACTCATTTTGTGGCCACCCAGGACAAGCCACATAAATTCCTTTGATTAAACCTGCCACCTACCAACTTGCCATGGCCTGTCACTTTCTTTGGTCTCAGATTTTACCTGGGAAACTTCCAAGACTGTGACTTATTAGCTCTGGATAATAGGGGAAGTGTTGATGAAAATAATCAATGAACAATCTATAACAGAAAAGTTTTATTTGAGCCAAACTGAGACTATAGCCTGGGAGACGAAGATTCAAGAAGAACTTGAGTTTTGTTTCGTAGAACTACAAAGTGGGAAAGGCTATAAACCACAGGGGTACAGTTAGTTACAGGAGTTGTTTATCAATTATAATTGGAGCTGGCAAGAATTAAGGGTGTTTATTAAGCAAGGGTTGGCTGAGGTCTGGAATGGTTGTATAGTTCTAAGGTTAACTTGAGACCATAATGTTATGGCTGACAGCTGCCAGCAGATAGTTTTGAGAATGGTTGGTGATGTCCTCAAGTCTGATAAAGTTCAGAAAATTCAAGTTCTTAGAAATGCCAGAACTTGTCTGAAACCATATTCACAATGGCCATTCAGTGTCATTTAGAAAGCCTGAACCACAGTTACTCCATTCTGATTTTTAAATGCACTATTTTAATGGTTAAAGCAGATGTACAATGTCTGTTAGATGGGCCATAAGACAGGCAATCTAGTTAAAGTTCGAGCCAAATCAGGCATGAACCACAATGATTTCCCCATACCTCAATACGTGAACATTTCTTCCATCAGAAAAATGTCTGGATTTATGGATCTTATCAGGTTAGAGGATATGTCTGGATTTGTGGATCTTAGGTTAGAGGATAATGTCATTTGTTGAGCTAGAAATCACTGGAGAAGTGGAAACTTTGTTAGAATAGAAACAAATGCTGTTGATGTTTTCTGAACACGCCTGTGTGATTTTCTGGTAAAAAAGGCCCATAGTTGGGTAGTATCACCAGTGTATAGCTCAGGAGGTACATATCAGTTTTTAGTTTTGTAATCCTCCATTCATGGGTTATGATTAAAATGAGCGTTTATGAATTCACTCATGGTAAGTGTCTGAAAGGAGAAAAGTTGAAGATGCAATATTAATAAAAACTACTTTTAGATGTATTAGAGAAAGTCTTGCTTGAAACATTTTAAGAACAAATATGGAGCCATGAAATTCAGCCATATAAATAGAATGCTGTAAGAGGAAGAGAAATAATTGATTTTTATTAATGAGGTCTGAAAAGGCCTCTTAAGAGGTTAGAAGATGTGCCCTAAAAACAGTTAGGGAACTGATATATGAACAGAGGGGAAGACATCCAGGCCTATATAGAAGCCCTTGTGCAAAAGCAGAGAAAATAAAATAGAGTGTGTTCGATGGGTTTCCCAAGCAGTTAGCAGTAATACAAATTTGATGTAATGATTAAAAATTTGTTTACATCTCAAATAGGAATTTCCTCAGTATAGATATTATAGTCACCATCTGCCACCACATGCAAGAATGTGTCTTGATCCTTATGGACCAAGTTCATTCACCTAGAGAATTCAAGGAATGTTGCTACAAAGGCCATTCTGTGTTGCCTCCTAGCAACTTAAACCCAAACTCATCAGACATGCCCTAGAGCAGCAGTCCCCAACCTTTTTGGCACCAGGAACCGGTTTCATGGAAGACAGTTTCTCAGCTGAAGTAGTTGAGGGTGGAGGGGAAGGTTCAGGTGGTAATTCAAGGGATGGGGATGCAGATGAAGCTCTTCTTGCCCCCCTGCTGCTCACCTCCTGCTGTGCAGCCCTGTTCCTAACAGACCATGGACCAGTAATGGCCTGGGGGTTGGGGACCCCTGCCCTAGAGAATAGCAGTGAATTGTTACAAATAATTTTTTACCATATATTTGTCTAAAACTTGATGTTAGTATTTCATGGTCTATATTAGGAGGGAAGTGTTAATACTATTTTAGTCACTTAAATACAATTAAGAATATCCTTCTAATTCGAAATTCCTAAAATTTCTCAACAGGGATTCTTGCAGTGTTATACTTTCCTAAGTTGTTACAGAAATGGAGAGCACTTATTCAGCAACAGATCTTTTTGAAATCACGATTAGTGATCAATTGCTTCTATTAATAACTGAGTCGCTCCTCTTGATTAGAGGGTCTTTTTCTTCCTCTTCTGTTACTAATATGAATCTCATATAGTATGCATTCAGACCAGGCCATTAGTCAAGGTTCGGGATTCTCAAAATAAAAGTTGCCAACTGATGATCCGGGGAAAAATCTGGTTCAGAGGAGAGCTTCACATGTCCACAGAGGTAGCCTTCTTAGGGGGAAAAAATGGCCAATATTTAAAGATTAGGAGATTCAAATAAAACTTTTGGCTGCTTGTTAAAAAAACCCAGAAATATCTAGCCTACATTTCCCCATTAATTAGCAGTCAGCTGTAGCTAAGAAGAGGCCTACTACTGTAGCAGGGAAGAACAAATCTGACTCCATGTTAGATATGTTCCTTTAACTGTTGTGCTTTATTGCCTGTGCTTAGTCATACTGGCTCTGCACCTTTTGTAAAACAATGTTGCCCATAGTTGGAAATATATAGGTTAGCCTATTCTCAGGGCTCTGACCACTGAGTCCATTCACATAGAGATAAAAAGTTGCACAACAGAGAACAGCATTTGTCTTGGAGGTTTACAAGAACACCATGACCTAACCTAAGTGGACAGCTGCAAGAATAAAGGATTCTAACACCAAGAAGTTTGCAACAACTAACCACACCTCTCATTCACCTTGCCTTTAAAAGTGCTTCACTGAAACCCTTCAAGGAATTCTGGGTTTTGGGGGCACAAACCACCATTCTCCTTGCATGACCCTGCAATAAACCTTTCTCTGCCCCAAATCCAAAATTCTGATTTGGCCTCAATGTACATTAGGCACTTAAACTTGCCTTCAGTAACACTACCCCTTGTTAAAGTACAGTACAAAATGGAGACCAAACAAATTCTGAGCAGATGAAACCATTTAAGCCATGTAAGTGAATCTAGTTCTAGCTTATTTCGTAAACATAAGTGCAATTTAGGTTATTTTTTATAAATGCCTCTGATAATCATGATAGAAATTTAATTCATCTTTTTAAAATGGTATAAGATAAATAATTTTAACCATTCCTCTGCTGTCTAGAAACCCCAAATGTAATTACCAATCATTATAGAGGTTAAAGGACTTTCTCATTTTCACTTTATAAGCCATCTTGTAACATTACGCCTCTGAGCTTCATAACAATTTTGAATTTGATGACTTCCAGTTCAAAATGCTCTATGTGTAAACTATAACTAAGTGCTATTTTACCAATCTGGTTTTAATTTTTACTCTTTCTGGATTTGACACCCTTTAGAGCATACCTTCCAGTTTTCACAATTGCTAATACTCCTAATTAGTTTTCAACTTTGAAGCCAAGAGATGGTTTTCCTTTTATATAGCTGTTACACTTAAATTCAAGTACAGGCACACCCTGGAGATATTGTGAGTTCAGTTTCAGCAAACTGCAATAAAGCAGATATTGCAACACAGTGAGTAACATGAACTTTTGGTTTCCCAGTACTTAAAAGTTTATATTATACTGTAGTTTATTAAGTGTACAATTGTAACAGGGAAAAGCCAAATTGGACTCCATGTTAGATCTGTTTATTTGACTTTGGCTTTTGATTACTTTTATTATAATTATACATAATGGACTGCCTTGGGGAACCCTACCCACCTGTGAATGGCTGCAGAAAAGAAGAAATTAACACATCCTTTCCCCAGGGCTAGTTATCCCAGGAGATGTTTTACAAGACTGATAACCTTGTTACTTTACTTCCTGTCCCTTCCTTTCTGAGACTACAAAAGAAACTGGCATCAGACCCTGGCAAGATGGTTTTTTGGAGACACTAGCCTGCCATCTTCTCAGTCTGCCAGCTTTCCGAATAAAGTTGTATTCCTTGCCTCAACACCTCATCTCCAGTTCATTAGCCTGTTGTGTGGCAAGCAGAGTGAGCTTGGACTCCCTAACACAATAGCGTCATGTCTAAAACAATGTACATACATTTAAAAAATAAGGTACTGCTAAAAAATGCCAAAATATTAACAAAGATCACTAATCACAATAACAAATATAATCTTTGAAATATTGTGAGAATTTATGATTCTCAGAAAAAATGTGACACAGATGCTAAGTGAACAAATAGTGTTGGAAAAACGACTTGCTTGATACAGGGTTGCCACAAACCTCCAATTTGTAACACCATATCTTCAAAGTGCAATAAGTGAGGTATGCCTACAGTTTTAAAAGCAAAGGAAAATATTTGATTTATGTCTCCAGCAGAAGTGTGACCATTAAGTTATACCAAGAGAATGAGATGTTTATAAATGTTTATAGTGATGAACAACCGAGAGACCAAACTTTTCTGTAGCAGTTATTATCCCTATATGCTTAAATGTGCAGACCAAGTGTATGTTGTGGCTAAGGGGAAGGGAAGAAATCCTGGTTTACAAGCTTACTCTATCAGTAAGTGTTCAAGAAAAGAAAAAAAAAAAAAAGCATGCCATTTAGGCAGAAGTGTTATTATTTAGGTATTTAAGAATTGAAAAAATAGGAAGAACACTAATGCATCACGGTAAAATCTGAGATCTTATAGAAAACAGCTACCATAACCAGCTACAGACCTAAAGGTTGGGAAACAATAGGAAGAGATTGGAATTATTTAAACTTGGAAATTCAGAGTCCTGAAGAAAAGAACTTCAGATCTGTGAGAAGGGGTTACTGCTTGGTGGTTTTGTCTTCTCTAAGATGTGCCCCATTTGGCTGGGACCTAGAACTCTGAAGAGGTACCAGCAGGAGGGTGCTGGAGTCTGAGGGATGCGGTGAAGTTAGTTCTGCAACCATTGGGGAAGCTCAATGGAATCAACTGCTGATACTGGAACCTGCTATCAGCAGGGTGAAGAAACTCTGCTGGGGTGTAGCTAACAGGATAGGAAGTCGAAAAAGACAAGAAGCAAAATGATAATAAGGCAAATAGAGCAAAGCCTCTTACTTTCTTCAGCTTTCCAATCCCTCAATACTGTGCCCTATCAGAGTTTAACAGGAAGAAGCTGGCGAACCAGAAATGTGGTATAAGTCCCAGCTCCAGCTGGGAGACAATACTCTAATAATTGGCAGTTACCTAAGTAGATATCACTAACTGGTGTGTTTTGATCTACAAAGTTCTTTCAAGTACGCATGTCATTTAGTGTTTTTGATCTCTACATAGCAGAAATGACAACATCCATTTTCCACATGAAGGAACTGGGTTAGGACATATGACATTCACATATCCAACATCATATGGGTTGAAGAGTCAGCATTAGAACCTAGAAACTTCGTGTACCCTTCCACTGTTCTAGTAATCACAAGATGAAAATCTACCAGGCAACTGAACTCTTAAAGCTAATTGATCCTGTGAATCTCATTCTCTGGCAGCAATGGAAAGCTGGGGGATGTTTGGAATGCCCTAAATAACAGATAGTAGTCATTTGCTGACTTTTTAAGTTAAACATCTCAGCTGAAGATATGGGATATCCGTGAGCAATTGACTAATATTCACTGAAACATCTAAATGCCTTTTTAAAATGCCTGAAGAATACAATTCAGTTTAGCTCCTCAAAATGTCTCTAGAAGAGGCACCAGCCTGCCTCCTCCCGGTTAAGGGTATAGATTCTAGTTGGTTTAAAATATTTCCCCCACCCTGCCACTACCCTGCAAGGTAAATTACTATAAATTCAGTGAAAAAAAAACAAAACACTTCTTCAATAGACGGCATTCCTTTCTGCCATCTGCCACAAAACAAACAATAGTTTAAAAAGATACACATTTCTGATGACTACAAGGTTAATGGCAACCAGGAGCATTTTTCAGTTGTACTTAAGCAATTCCAACTGGCAGCCTGTTTTCCACAGAACACTAGTTATGTAGGTCCCTGGTAAGTGTTGTGGGTTTTCTTTTTTTTCCTTTTCTTTTTTTGCAGGGGGCAGGGGGGTGGTTGTGATTAAGTTTAGCAAGCATTTACCTTAACTGTGGGACCTATCAGTATCTTTACCATTTTAATGTGCACTACGGAACTTCATTTATTTATTTTCCAAATGTTTGTGCAAAAACACAAAGACTTTCTAGGAGCATCTGCAGAGATTTATGCTAATGGTCCATGAAACAGATTTGGAGAAACACTTATTTAAGGAAATAACACCCCTGGTCCTATCTCCAATACCCTTATCTAACTCTTACTGAAGATTTGCTTGGAAAGAAAAATTCCAGTTCTTCTCAAGTTTTCTTTCTTTTCTTAATTCCCATTTTACCCCCGACACACACACACACACACACACGTTTAGGTTGCTTTTGCTCTTTAATACACAGCTGCAGTTCTCTTACAAAAACAAAAAAACCCACATATAATTACAAACTGAAAATATGCCAAAGAGACCTCAAAATCTAGTATTTTTCAGCAGGGTTGTTTCAGGGTAAAGGTAATTTGAAACCTCCACAACAGACTCTCTCTGTTCTTCAAATATTCATCTTTCTCTTTTCTTCCCACAAACCCAATCCACTTCTTCCCCTCTCTAAAAACACGCTTGTCACTTGTGACATGAATGTAGAGGGAAAACCTATCAAAACTGGCTTTTTACATTCCTTAATTTGCAGCCTTCCTTGGCAAAAGCATCCCTCAAAGGCGGAAAACATTTGGGGATGACTATGGGCTTTGCTTTCTGGATGGCAAACAAGATGGAAAGAGGAAAGGGGGCATAGAATTGGCCAAGATAATTACATATTTTCATGCCAAACTGCTTTTTCCTATCATAGGATATTACAACTAGAAAGGTCATCCAACTCTTACCTTGATACAGTGAAGAAATGGGGTGGTGAGGTGACTTGTCCAAAGTCCACCAGTTAGCATCTAAACCAAAAGTAAAACTGAGCTCTCCGACACCAGCGCCCCTGATCAATGCTATTTATTCAATGAGGAGCCTTCAGCAGGTGAGCTGTGTTAGGCTGGGATGATTTACACATGGCTTAAATCAATGATGTCCAAGCCTAGCTAACCATCAAATTCACCTGGATTTCTTTTATGCCTATAGATTTCTCTAATCTAAATTCTGTCCCATTGAATCTGAGATCATAAATGTTGGATAACTCTGGAAAAGACAACGGAGTTTGAGAATTATAAGATGTAACTTCATTTGTCCTAGACTTGCCTTTATTTTGTAAGTAAGTTAGTATAACAGATGGACCTTCCTACGTGGAGTCAAGGGCATGGTTGCTACTTTAACCATGCCTAACTAGACATTACTATGTGATCTATGGTAAGTTGGTTTTTTTTTTAACTCATATCCATTATGAAAGCTGGTTTACAATGACTTGTCTCCAGGTTCCTATCAAAGCCCAATTAATTATTAGGAGAAAATGTCTTTAACCTTCCAATAAAAAGTATCAAAAATTTAATGTTTCTCTTTCTTTTTTTAAACAGCATTTTAAAATTCCAAATATGCCAAGATGAAAGAGAACTTGTCTAGTTAAAAACAAGCAAACAAAAATTTAAATAAAACAAGCTTGATCTATACATGGGCCCCAAAATTGGAAGCTCCATTTGAAACATTTGTTTAGAAAAGAAACAGGTGCTATACATTCTAAAAGCATATTTCACCCTAAGTAAAATAGTCTCTCCTATTTCTTTCTCTTTCTCTCTCTTTAAAGTTGGGCTATCTCACCTGTTTTTATGAGAATAAAAGGACAAAAGATATTTCTGTTACAGACAAGAAATATATATATATGTATATACGTACACACACACACACACACACACTCTGGGGTCTTTTACCAGCTGGCCAATTTTGATTAGACGTGAACAGCCACAAAAAAATGAAATTCCACTGAGGTCCGTTAAGTATTTGCATGTTTGAGAGGTCCAAGTGTTTATACTCATAGAAAAGGGTTTTCAGATCTTGCAGACTAAAAGATGCAATTTAAACAGAAGAACAAACCAATAGCTGAAATCTAACTTCTATCATAAGTCTCTTGTGATATTTTTTCTCTTTCATTGTAGGTTTGCAGAATCTAAACTGTGTTAGGAATTCTTCATTCAGCAATAATTCACTTTCCTGGAACTTAAGGTGAGATCACCTTTCCTTCTGCACATCTCACAAGTCAACATTATTAGCAGCCATCATCTTTATCAAAGAAAAAAACACCCTTACTGCGGACCTGCTCTTTGTGAGAGGATCACAAAATCAACCGAACATTGAGAAACAGTATAAAGTGGTGGTAAGAATATGAGTTCTGACATGAGACTTACTGGAACCAAAGTCTGACTCCATCATTTTACTGTGTGTATATCTAGGCAAGTTACCTAACTTCTCTACGCCTCAGTTTAGCCATTTGAAAAACTGACAGACAACGTGATATCTCCAACATTGAAATTTTTTCAAGTGCCTGACCATATACTGTATGAGGAATACTCAACAGACTATATGCTTGAGTAGTGGGTCCCCAATAAATGGAAACTATCGATAATGAAAAATATAGAAACATAATTCTGGACTAAATAATAATTCCAAGAAATATGATATTCTAATTTAATATTAGAATCAAATATAATATATAATATATAATAATCAAATAACTTAACAAATATTGATTGAGCTTTTTACTATGTTCCAGACATAAAAATGATAAAGAGGATATAAAAATGAAGATGGTACTTTCTTGCCTCAGAGAGCACTTAATATAGGTAAGGCATATGTATCTATTAGTGATGCCACAAGGCTGTCTGTGTGTGAACAATTGCAAGCAAATAGTCAGGCAATAGATGATTTAAGTCAATGGAAGAAGGGATTTGTAAATGTAAAGGAGGATTCATGGATAAGGAAACATTACAGTTTGACCTTAGAGGAGGTATAATTTGGCCATGAAGAGAAAGAGGGAAATGATATTCTAGACCCAGGAAACAGATTAAACAAGAGTATGGCATTTGGAACAGGCAGGGGTATTTAAGCAACAAGGAGCAGATCCTCTTGAATGTAGCAAATTCCTCTTGTTTTGAAAAACAAAGGGAAACAAAATTAGCATCCTGGCTTAATAGTACAATGAGACCTGGAGGCAAGCTTAAGCATGGTGTAGACAGGAATTGCCTAGTAAAGGAACTGTCAAGTGTAGGGCTTCAGGGAGCTCCCCAGTGCCGAAATTGTCATAGGGAAGTCTTAACCTTGAGCGGGAGATGGGTGGGTGTCCTTTAATGTCTTTCCAATGTTCATATTTGTGGCTTTGCTTTGCTTGCCATGGGAGGCAAGGACAAGCTACCAGAAATGAAATAGCAAGATGAAAGAGGTGATTTCTGGCCTCTGCCCTGTCAGATATTCAAAGCGTAACTGTGGGCAAGCCCCTCTCACTCTCTCAGACCCCTACTCCCTTCACAGCATCTCTCTCACAGACTGGCTGTGAGGATTCAGTGAGCTAATTCCTATGACAAGTGCCTTGTTAGTTGTCAGGGGCTGTGTCAATGAAAGAGTAAGGAAAATAAGATAAATTCGACCACACCCACTGAGAATCAATTTTGAGAAAAAGGCAGAACAAAAATCCAACACTTAGCACCCCGTCTCTTCTTTCCCTCCTAGCCCCAAGCCTGCCAACACCTCTAATCTCCCTCTCAGTGTATGTTAAGCCCTGTGCTAAGTGCCTTCTAGTCATTATTTCCATTAGCAAACACAGCTGCCCCATGAACTGGACCCTATTGGTATCCCAGTTTACAGATCGGAAAACTGATGCCCGAGGCTATCTAGTCCACAGTGGACTAAGCCATACCTTGAACCCAATCCAGGTTTCTCTGATGCCAAAACCTGTGTCATATACTACCTTTGCACTGAGCCTCCAAGTTTACACTATAGGGACCCTGAAGCCAGGGCCAAGCTGCCCACATATTGCTCCATAGGACCTGGGCTTCAGGGTACCCAGGGCTGCCCATTGCTGCCCTCTTCCCTTGTACCACCCTCAAGGCCTCCAAGTACCTCCAGTTTGCCTTTTTGTTTGATGATATGTTTATTTAATAAAATTAGACTAGAGCATCTCCCTGCTATTGAGAGAACAGAAGCACTTATTAAATGGGCCTTTGGTTATTGATGGCCTGTCCTGATGCAGTAGAGGGAGCCCTCCTGAAATGTCCCACAGAGAAACTTCTGACTCTTGACTCAGCCACTAACTTTCCACGTTCCCTCAGACAATAGTTTAACTGCTTTGAGCCTCAGTTTCTTCATCCGTAAAAGAGAACACTTTCTGCTATTCCTACTTGCCTGAATTCCTGTAAGGATAAAATTAGATGATGCATATGGAATTTGTTTAGATTTATGAGCTCTAAAGCTCTACCATGCTAATCATTGTTGTTTAACAGCAGCTGTGGTGTGACGGAATGATACAATTAAACTGAACTTGAATTCAAGTCCAAGGATGAGACTTAAACCTCTGGGATATCGTTCAGGTGAATTCTAGTCTCTGAACCTCAGTTTTGTAATCTGATAACAAGGGATATAAAACCTACTTTTTACAATGGGGCTGTAAAGATAAAAATAGGAAAATTGCTTAAAACTGAACTCTACACATCATTTTAATATACGCCATAACTGATTACCGCTAGCAGTTAATATACATTAATTTGCCTCTAATTATTAAAAAAACGCAAAACACATTAGTTGGGTTTATTATGACCTATCAAATGGACTTAAGGTATGTGGGTTTCTTTGGGAGGCTATTAAAATACAAATGACCTATCTTAATGGGTGAAGGGAGGGTTGGAGAAGACACAGCAGCCTAAGACATAAAACCTCCTTTTAGGGAAGGAACGATTAACAAGTCTTAAAGGATGGACACTATTAACGAGTCTGCTCTGGGCAAGGGCTAGGCCAGCTCCTGCTGTTTCTCTTGGCAGGGAGTTCTAGGTCCGTTTTCATCAGGCCTGGCCTTTTCACCCTTGGAAGAGCAGCTACAGCAGCTTTTTGCTGTGAGAGGCTCTGGTAACCAAGTTCTTAGAGTAAGTTCAAGATTTTCTTGCAATCTGTGTTGCCCTCTCCTTTGACATTTACCTGAGCCTGAGGCTTGCTCAGGGTTTTTACCTGGAGGCCCCTACCCTGCATAGAATGAAGTGAAGGTGGCCCTTCACATGCCTGCAGTCCCAGTGTCTCCAGACTCCTGACTCCAGAGAAATGAGAAAGTTGTGTGTTCTGAAAGGGAAGAAGTAGCCTAAGAGAAAGCAGGTGCTCACGCTTAAGAAAGCAGTGGTTACTAAGTCATATGGATTTGGGGGTCAGCCCCGTCATTATCTAGATTTCTATCTTTAGGGTCTTATATAACATCTCTGGGTTTCAGTTTCCTCATCTGTTCAAAGAGGAAAATAATGCCAACCTCTCTTTGTTGTCCCGAGAATTGCTTGAGTTAATGGATAAAGAAATTAGCCTAGCAATGAACTCATTTGGAGTAGTCAAACACAGTTGCCTTCACTATTGGTTCTTTCCCTTTGCAGATCATAGGCATATGCACGGACTTTACAGCAAGCTTTGGCTTCTTTGTATACATCTGAAGAGTTTTCTTTAGCACTGATCTCAGGCATAGAGGATTAGCTAGAAGCTGTGGGGAATACAAAGATGTTTACCTTGTGGCTCTGTCTTTAAGTAGCTTCCAGGCCAGCTGGTAAGGTGGAGCAGACTCAGAGAATGAGATCTAACAGAAGGAGATACATATGGGTGCCTAATGAGTGGCCCAGGTGGCAAATGCTGCAGGAACTGAGAGGGAGGAAAGGTCGCTCACTGTGGAATGGAATCATTGGAAAAGTTTCTTGCAGAAATTAATTCTTTTAGTCAGTCAAGTAGCTGCTATTATTAAATGTCCATATGGTTCCATACGCTGTGCTCAGAATTATGTTTGAGTTGGGCCTTGAAGGATAAGTAGGCATCTAACTATTGTACCTTGTATTCATTTCCTTGGTGGCAATTACTTTTGACTTTCCGTCATCTCTCTCCACTCCCCAGCCCCTCCTACTACCTCTGAGCATATCCATCTATCACTGTGTTCTGCAGGAATTTCAAATTCAATATACTCCAAGCTGAGAATACTATCTTTTCTTTTGTATAGGGCCTGACCTAGAATTTCTATTTCAGTTTCCATCCATGTACATCCAATGTCATGAATTACGAACCTTAAAATCAGTTCTAATTTCTTTCTCATTCTATGTTTTGCAAACAACTGCTCAGAAGATGGCAATATCAAAACTGTAAGACAAGAAAGATGTCTCTTCTTATTGCCACATCCATTCTCTTAATTCAGGCATCATTCCTTTGGGGAGACAGTAGTATGTAGTGACTAATTCTTCAGTAGTATATATGAAGTCAGACTAAGTGTGAATCCCAGAAACACTATTTGCTGGCTGTTTGGTCTTAGGTAATTACTTGATATCTTTCTACCTTAGTGTTTTTCTCTGAAACATGGTCAAGCAATTGCCATTAGCTTAGGAAGTTGTGGTGATGCATTTGAATTTTAAAATAGGAAAAGCACTTGTAACAGTACCCTGCCCTCAGTAATTGTTCAGAAAGTCCTATAGCTAGCTGCCTTGTTGCTATCTCTATCCTAAACTCTTCCGCATAATTGCCCTGCACCATAGGGTCTTCAGAACTGTTTTCTTAAAAGGTAAATCTGATGTATGATTCTGAGTTTGACCACATCTCTGCTAATTCACACTGGATTGCAAATGAGGTGACCAAATCTCATATTCTTGGCTTTTCAAGATCTGGACCCAACCACTGTTCTCCTTAAAATACCCCTCCATCTTCACTTCACTTAAGCCAAAATAAACAGTGAATCTCTTCCTCTTCTGTTAATGTGTCAGATACTTTCTCAACACTTTCAAAGATGTCCTCCATGGTCCTTCCTCCTTTTCCGCACAACGTTCTTTTATATACTTCTGTCATGGCCATAATTTGTATGTGTCCCTAGTACTGTGGCTGGTATATATTAAGTGCTCACTAAATATTTACTAGGTAAGTAGATGAATGAATGAATGAATGAATGAATATATTTAATAATTGAGTAGTTTCTAGAAGAATCAAATGATAGTAGATATTTTCCCATGATTTTAGACTACCTAAAAGTCCAATATCTTAAATAAGCGTGTGGATTATTTTCATACTCAGGAAAAAAAATAGTGACTTATTTTACCTACTTACATTTTATTTTCTGGAGAACAGAAGTAAGTATAAGTTTATCTTTCCTTGAATTTGAAGAAGTTGGTTTAGGTAACAAGTTGTCACCACATCTCATAAGTAAGGGAAACTCTTATCCTGGCTTCCCAGAATAGTCCTAATTTATGCTTGTTATTCTGTATTAATTTTAAAAACCACCTTCTTTCCCTTTCAAAAATATTCTGATTTGGTTGATAAATTATAATATCACCCTAGTTATAAAGAAGGTTTACTTTTAAGGTTATAGGGATATTAAAGGATTGCATAGTAAGGGGGTCGAAAGGTAATTAACCTTGTCTACAGAAAACATCCCAAAAGCATGCTAGTATAATTTATATCATAGGCAATATACAGCTTATCTTTCAAAAGTGTTTATTGGGTGTCCTCTGTGAACTTCTGTGTTTTATACTTTTCTACATGATGATCTGCTTATTTCCTGCCCCCTACACATTCTCTTTCTTCTTCCTCCCTCAGCTTGGGCCATGACCATATTCCACAGACACAGGTTTTGCAAGATTTCAGGAGCACAAGCTAAAAATTCAGAACCACTCTTCACCGTTTAAGTGATAGAAATTTAAATCTCATTGACCATGGTGAGCTGAATAATGCAACCCCCTCTAGTCCCCAAAGATATTCATTTTCTAATTCCCAGAATGTATGAACATGTTATCTTACATGGCAAAAGGGACTTTGCAGATACAATCAAGATAAGGATGAAAAGATTATTTTGGATTACCTGTGTGGCCTAACATAACCACAAGGTCCTTACAAGAGGGAGGCAGGAGGGTCAGAGTCAAAGAGATATAAGGATGCAAGCAGAAGTCAGAGAAGAAAGAAGATGCTACACTGTCGGCTTTGAACATGAAGGAAGGAGCAGTGAGTCAGGGAATGTAGGCAGCCTACCAAAGCAAGACCAAAGCAGGAACCCAAATCTTCCTTGAACTTCCTGAAGGAACCAGCCCTGCCAAGTCTTTGACTTTCCCTCAATGAACCTGGTTTTGGACTTCCCACCTCTAGAGCTATATGAGAATAAATTTGTGGGTTTTAAGCCACTAAGTTCTCGATCATTTGTTATAGCCACCATGGAAAACCAATATACTGAATAATTGCAAAAGGGAAGGTTATATGCTACCATAAGTCAAAATTTCATGGACACCTTGCTTTGAATATGGCTGGATTCAAATAATGTCACCAAAAAGTTTTTTTCTGTGTCTCATTTCTGCTTACTCTGGGTGGCATTTCCCACATAGGAGCCCAGAACCTCCACAATGACATTCTTATAACTGTAAACCTTGTAAAATATAATGTTTATTTCCTTGTAACATAGACAAAAAACTAATAATAATTTTAATTGGCCCAATTTGGATTACAGGTCCATTTATCACTGTGGAGGAGAGGAATTTGATGTGGTGGTTGTGATTCCTGGGTCATATGCTCACCTCTGAATCTGGAGGGAGATGGGGGTCAACCTAATGAAGCCACATGAACTAAGGAGAGAGGTTTCGCAGGAATTCTGGGGCAGTACTATTAGGGGAATGGAGTCTGGTAAACGGGGAAGACAAAAATCCACACAAGCCATGACGATTAGCATGTAAGCAGCCTTGTATTTAAATAGTAGATTAATTGTTCTAACACTAGAAAATGTCCATGTCTTATTACAATAAAATGTACTTCTCTCTAACTCAACAGTGTGAGCCAGGTATTCCTGGTTGAATAGGTTTTGTTTGCATGGGGGAACATCCTGGAAAATTCTGACAACTAGAAAGTGTGTGCACACTCTTAAAAATAATATCATTTTTATGAACCTTTAGGTAACAATAACTCACTCTGAGTGGGTACTCTGAAATTCCTTTATATACTATTCTTGTTACTGTACAATCACACACTTGCACATGACTTAGTTCCCTGCTTTCAGGAGATCAATCAGAAGTAGGTCATTTCCATCCCGAGAAGACATCAAAAGTTCCTACCACAAGAAACTGAAGGATCAAGAAAAAGTAAATGAAAAACAAATGTAACTGAGAGAAAATGGGAAAATGCAAGAAATAGAAGATAGAATATACAGAGGACCTTTATAAAAGCATGTATTTTCACCAATAGCCATTGATTTATTAGCAGACTTTTATTGAGCATCTCATATGTCCTGCATATGTGTTTACTGAGGATACAATGCAGGATTTTTTTGTGAAAAAATTAAAGACCAGTAATGTCTGAATGACAAAGGGTTGGTACAGATTCTCAGAGGCTGAAACTTTTCTACAAGAAGTCTGTGCCAAACTAGAGAATTCAGAGATAGTTTCCTGGGGAAATGAAATCTGAGCTGGGCTTCAAAGGATAGGGAGAACCTGATAAACATAGATAAGGTATGAAGACATTAAAAAAAGAAAAAGACAAAAATACATATAAAAGGAGATCTAAATCACAGAACCTGTAGTGTACAAGCTTGGATCAATTGGGAGGACAAAGAGTGTAAAGAAAATGAGAAAGAAACAGAAAAGCAGATGTGACAGTAAAACAAACAAACAAAAAAACCCCAGTAACTCGATAAAAGAATGAGGAGGAAAAAATGTGGGAGTGGGGAGAAAGAAGAGTGAGAGAGAGGAAAAAGGCAAACACAATTTCAGGTGTTCACAAGTTGCTGCACTTGAACCCACCATGCTGGTCTCAGAAAGGCTTGTGCCACCAAAGAGTTGAACCCTTGTCACTCTGCTCTTCTCCCGGTTTTCCAGATGGGTTGTGGGCAGAGAGTTCCAAGCTGACTTGGTTGTGATGTCTTGAATCACAGTTTCAAGTATAATACAAGATACTTTGTAACCTTAAACAAAACAAGTGAAAAGAGAGAATTCAAACAGGAATATGTAAATTCATTCAGTGACGGGTGGGAGAGTTTCTATATTAAATTTCCTTTTAAATATTCTACTATTTTTTTGAATGGTAAAACTCCTAGTTAAATATAGACCATGCTGATGTAATTTTCTTTCAGTCCAAAATTAAATAAATAGGAGAGGGTTTGTTTCAATTTGTTTTGCATATTGGTTACTAATGCATTTAACAAATTAGTTATTGTTATTGAGACTCACCTGTGATTTCAACTGTCAACATCTACGTGTTGAAGAAAAACAAGACAAAAACTGAAGATGCATCTATTATACATATCTTTCATAATATCCAAATACTTTAACATGGCCTCCTTGGTAGTTTTGCACTGTGACAATTTAGCTAGAATGGAAGGACTGTATGTTTCCTATAATTCCCTGCTTAGTGGCTCGGTATTAGGATTATTCATAAAAGAAATTTGTGTGAGATTTGGAAGGCAAATGTGAAAGTAATAGTGATACTTGCACTTGGAAAGTTGGTGTGGAATCAGGTGCTGCTGCAGTTTGTGTATTTTGTTGCTAATCTTCTGTCTCTGTAAAGAAGGAAAGATGGGCAAATGGTATGAAATGTGAGATTATAGCCATATGAGTGGTTAAAACATGCAGTATAGGGGTTCCTTTATTTCTTTATATACTATTTCATTTAAACAATTTGTTTTGTATACCTACTCAATGAAAGATTCTGTGTAAGATTCTGGTGGGGAGGAGGGGGAGAGAACTAAGACGTCCTTGACAGTCACAAGGCTTACTCTGCAGGAAGAGAAGGAAAAAAATAAATATGGCCCTGGGACAAAATAATGTGAAGTCAAAGTCTTATGAGATATTCAGACCACAAAGTACAAGATTTGTTCATTGGTCCCTTCCTGCAATTAATTTTTGTTAAGAACCTCCCCTTTAGTTGCTGTGATGGCACGAAAGGCTGATAGTCTGGGGAAAGCAGGACTGTTGCTTTCAGATTGTAGAGACCTTATGAGGTGATCAAGCAAAGCTTCTTTGTAAGCAAAGCTTCTTGAAAACGTAATATCTGGATTGGGACAGGATTTTAATAGGCAAAAGGGGAGGGGAGAGCAGCCCATGAGAAAGAATGGTTGAAGATGGAAATGCAGGAGAGAGCATTGTCCGATACAATCTGAATGCAGAAGATTTAGGAAAAGGTGGCGAGGAAAGGAGGTTGAGATAAGGACACGAGAGCTGAAATGTCCCAGTCTTTGCCTTTAAAGATTTAGAGAGTGAGTTCATATGAGGTCAGACTATGTGTTTGATAATGAGATTTGAGAGTCTTAGATCCTCCCCGTGGTTTGACCCAGTTAACGGCTCACAGTAAGGTCTCCATCCTCATGCACCCAGACAGGAGAGTGGAAACAGTCCCAGGTTGACTTCAGAACCTCGAAGCCAGGCTGTCTTCTCCCAGAACAGGAGAGTTTTCTCTGGGGAGACAGTTTTTCAGAATGTTAATTGATTCCATGTGCCCAGGGAAACAGACAGAAAGATTTTCTTCAATAAGCACAAGGCTTTGCTATTTGCCAAGAAGGATGAGGAAAAATGTCCTGCTGCAACTCCTTCCCAAAGAATACAATTCTTCTCTCAATTTTTCTAGCGTACAGATGAGCACATGTCCCTATCAGAGAACATTGTCCCTGAAAGAGTTTAAAATTCTCCCATCCAGTCACATTTTAATTCCAAAATCTAGTTAATTTGGCTAATTAACTCTTGGTGGTGAAATACAAAAAATCTAAAATTTAATTTTCACATGTGAGTTCCTGATAATAAACACTAATCACAGGGAAGAAAAAAGAAAAGAAAAGAAAAGAAAACCTCATCTCAGGTAAAAATAGTGTTGTCATAAGGAGAGAAGCTTCAAGTTTTTCTTCAAATAGTTGTATTGAATATTCAATATGAATTTGTTAAAAGAAAATCCGAACATGAAAATCAATGAGGAAATGAACATAAAAACCAATCATACTCCCTCCACCTAAAAAGAACTAGACATTTTGGATAAGAACACACAGTATCACACATCTACATATGTATTTCCCATTAAAAATACTCGTGCTCTGCTGTAATGCTTTTAACTTTGTTTTAAATGCAGATTAAAATAGGAAATTTCATATTAATGATTATACTGCTATAACAGCATGTTTAAATAAGTAAATATATTTTAATATAAACTGTTTAGATGCACAGATTCATAACTCAACCCTTTGAAAG
This sequence comes from Hippopotamus amphibius kiboko, assembly GCF_030028045.1. NCBI lineage: Eukaryota > Metazoa > Chordata > Mammalia > Artiodactyla > Hippopotamidae > Hippopotamus > Hippopotamus amphibius. Next base: position 22,905,641 of record NC_080190.1, read on the forward strand.
TTGATAATGTGCCTCACTCATTTTGATGTATTTCTTCAAATCATCCTGGGCCAGCAGCATCAAGATGTCTTTCCTTGGATATAAAAGCCCCATTTTAATCACACAGTCTCTGATGAGCAATGGTTTCCATCATGCTTAGGAAGAGATAACCTAAAACATACACATGAACAAACTAACAAACAAAAAGAAATGAGGTTCAAGCAGCCTCAAAGAGCATCCTCCTGGAGCAGGGCAGGGGCCCCGAACTCCCCTATTATCACCCTTGATTGTAGTTGAATGCTTCAAAAATTTTCTTTCTACCTGGAGCCATTAGAGGAAGAACTACAGCTCTAAAATGCTGACTTGCAGGCAGGTGACTAGAGGGAAGCTTTCCAGGGCTACACATTAACTTCACACAGAATAGTTCATGATTAAAAATAACCTTTGTTTTTATGGGACTTCTTCTCTTGTAGCAGGCACCATACTGGGCTACAGATTCTAATGTCATTTGGGTCTTGCTTTATATGAGAGTAATAAGTGCATTCCTGCAAGGTTGGGGGTGATTTAGATTTTAAAAAATTGAATTATACTTAAAATGTACTACTATAACACAATCTTTGAAGAAACCCTGCAGTGTATCCCTTGAAACTCAAAGAATCCTTGATTCTGTGAATAACCATAGTTCTCAAAACCTTGCTGCATTGTTTGTGTCAGTTCAGATTTTCATACTGAAGGAGGGGAGTCCACGGTTTTCTCTCAGGTCAGTTTTGTTCATAATATTTTTGAGATTCTTCATTTTAAAAGGTGTGTCTTTGTTTCCTTTTGTAGCCACTATGATTCTTTCCTGAAATGTGATTATTTTCAGCTGGCATCATTTTTAATATCATACTAAATATTTTATATATTCATATTGTAGATTATATCTGCGAAACTAGAGTGAAAATGGAGCCAATTAGCACATATTTATCATGGTTTGAGAGCAACACAGGAGCACTGTTAATATCACATCAACAAAGATACCTTGTTCCCAACTGTGAGAGGAAGAAAAGATGCTCATGCCAAGGAAATTGAAACAGAGACCCTAGTGAGGGATTAAGAACTAACCATGCAAAGCCAGTTACTAAATTTACTAACTTTTACATTATTTGCTTCTAATGGAAAAACACAGACAAAAGAGAGAGAGAAGATTAACAGAAAAGGATGACAAAAAGACACATCTTTCATAAAATTGTCATTTATAAGCTATTTAACAAATAGTTGGCATCTAGATTTATTTGTGGAACAAACTTCAAAACAGAGATAGCCATACTGGATTTTTTCTTGTTATTACTTTAGAATTGCACTGCCATAAATATATAGATTTCCACTGAAATACATCGCATTTCCACCAGCCCATTATGAAGACTGCAAAGTGTCCTTAATAGCATGAGAGTGCAAGAAATGTGCCCAGGATAGTATGTTCTGCATCTGTCATTGCAGGGCTGAACAAAAATGAAAATATTTTATATCACAGATATAATATAATATTAGCAAAAAAGTCATATGTGAAACAGTACATTCTTTAGTATAAATACATATAATAAATCCACCCCCCCCAAGCTACATCAAGAAGAGAAATCAGCTTCTAGCTGGAATTTGGTTGCAGATGTGCCCCAGATCACGTGTTCTTCCTCCCATTCTGCATCGTTTCATCATCAGCTGCCAGAGGAGGATGAAACCTCATAGCGAGAGCCTTTCTTCTAATCATCGTGGGCTTCAGGCAGTCATGAAGCAGCACCTGCATCTAGAAAGACTGTGAGTCTTCCTAGCCTGTGTGAAATCCACTTATGTACATTCCTCTAGCAAACTCATAACAGTTACAAATATACATTCAGGGTTATGGATATTCAATTATTCTTGAGTCTGTTACACAAACTCTATGAGCCTAGAGACCCTGTGCTTTGTTCACCCTGTGCTTTGTTCACCTTTGTGCATCCTGTCAACCAGGCTGGCAACTGCGAAGGTAGGTGCTGGAAATGAGCAGCTGCGTCAAATCAAGAGATAACATTTACTCCAGAAGCCCACAACAAAGATGAGGGAGCAGAGCAGAGGGCCCACCCCAGGTCCTCAGGCAGGACAACTGACTGAACCCTTCAGCCTAGGGCCTGGCAGAGCTGGCCTTGGGGAGAAAACAATGCCCAGCTTTTGGGGCCATGGGCTACCTAGAACCTAAGATTATTGCACAACTTGAGGATGGCTTGATTTAAGGCTAATTCCATTTCAAATGTTTGATTCCATTCCTGACAGGTTCTTAGGGCAACTCCTTGAGATCATGGGCTACACATTTGATATTCCTTACTGATGCATCAATGCCCAATACATGGATGGACCCCAAGTATATGGGCTGGTGGACTGATGTGAACTTGAATTAGAGAAGGGTTAACCATGGCAATACAATTTTGGCTTCACTCTTAGCCTCAACCAGATGTGTCCAAATAAGTGAAAAGGAGGTCCTGAAAGCTGCTCAGCGCTTCCTTCAATGGTCTGGTTTCCAAGGGTTCTTCGGGCAGAAAAAGCCACTGGTGATGACATTATTATATTTTACTAGGATTTTTTTTTAAGTTCAATGGCTGGGACAATGAGGTAGGGCAGAAAAATAATTTTATATCCGCTTACATGGTAAATCATCCTATGTATATCACATATAATTATTCTGAGCAAGTTGCCCACTGATATTAAAGACAGATTCCCACATCGTATTGTGAAAAAGAGAAAAGCTCATAGGGAAAAAAGTGAAAAGCAAAGGTCTTCTCCCTCTGGGACATACAAATAATGAGAATGTAGAGGAGGGAACTTCACATTAACCTGCACCTGATTACCCACAATATTCTCACTAAGAAAAGAATATCAGAGAAAGAAAATCGGCAAAATATATGAAAAAATGTCTTAGCAAAGACATCTATTAATAGCCAATAAGCACATGAAAAAATGCTCAACATCATAAGTCATTAGAAAAGTGCACTTTAAATCACAACAAACACTTCACACCTACTGGAATGGTTAAAATAAAAAGAGATGTGTTTGAGAGGATGTGGAGAAACTAGAACTCTCTGGTGAGAATGTAAAAGGGCACAGTTACTTTGGTAGCTTCTTAAACAGTTAAACATAAACTTACTGTATTAACCAGCAATGTCCCTCCTAGATATCATTCCCAGATAAAGAAAAACACATGTTCACACAAAAACTTCTAAACAAATTTTCATAACAGCATTATTCCAGATAGCCTAAAAGTGTAAATAACTCAGATGACCATCAACTGATGAATAAAGTGAGATATATCTATAAGGTAGAACACTACTCAGCAATAACAAGGAAAAAAGGATTGATAACAAGCTACAACATAGATCAAAAACCAGTATGCTAGCTGAATGAAGCCACGGGTAAAAGACCACTTATTGTCATGATTGCATTTATATGACATGTCCTGAAAAGCAATATCTACAGAGAGAAAGTGTAAACAGCAGTTGCCTGGGGCTAGAGGAGGCAATGGGAAGTGAATGCAAATGGGCACCAGGGATCTTTTTGGGGAGAAGGAAATGTTTTAAAATTGAATTGTGGTGAAAGTTGCACAACTGTAAATTTTCTGAAAATCTTTGAATAGTACATTTAAAATTGGAGTATTTTATAGTATGCCAATTACACCTAAAAAAGCATAAGATTAAAGAAAATAGCTGTCTTATGATCCAAAAGTTTATAAAACCAGAAATGAATTATTTCTCTATCTACACCAAACCAAAACTGAGCTAAAAAATATGCTTTAAAAATAGATAAATGTATAACAATACATGCAAACTACATGTTCATATAACTACACAGATATTTTAAAATACAAAGAACTTTTCACAATATTTTTTGATGAATTTTACTTTGAAAAATTTAGAGCAGTGTACCAAAATAAATTTAATATTAAAAAAGTGGAAAGGGCTTTGAGGAGAAAAAAGATGGCAGCAAATTAGAGGGACGTGGAATGCATCCCTCTCCACAGATGCATTGGGAACGCACCGAAGGACGCAATAATTCCCACAGAGAACCAGCTAAACACCAGCAGACGGCCTCGGACACCAGAAAGGACCACAAGGATCCCAACATAACCGGTAGGGAGGCATCTACAACGGCTCAAAGAGGGTGAAGCGGCGGAGCTGTGGCAGACGGGAGGGAGTGAGAAACATACGGAGGGTTCTCACCACAGCACAGCGTTCCTGGACGGAGACAGTGATTCACAGCTGAACAGAGAGGCCGAGAGTGGGAGTGTGGGAACTGGAGAGCTGGTTCAGGGTGAGAAACATTGTTGCCAGTAAGGTGATGGACCGAGAGGACAGGAGGGAAGAGGTCTGCAGCGAGGAGTGCCTGCCCCTGAGAGCTGCCCGGCCATGATGGCGGCTGGATGCTGCCGGCTCACGCTCAGGGGTGAGGATCCACAGCCATAGCCTCTCTCTCTCTTTTGGTGCCTGCACCGGGCAGTGGAGAGATGTCCTGTGGGCCACCTAAGGAGCTCAGGGATAACAAGTACCCTCAGGCACTCGGGCGGGGCTAGATTAAAACCCCTTGGAATTCCAGCAGCAGGGAGGCTGCCAAGAAAAAAAAAAAACAAAAAAAAACAAAAACCGAGAGAGGCCCAACTCTGAGACTTTCTGTTTAAACCTGAGCCACCGGAGTCCCGCTGCAACAGGCACCTCCAAGCTCGACTGAAACAACAGTGCGCCACTGCTCACTCACTCCCAGGGGAAGGAGCCACTATTGTACCCTCTCCCTCCCCAGACACCGAGCCTTACAGAAGAACAATAAAGGAAGCTCTGATGGTCACAGAATAATGAAAAAAAAACCAAGGCGAGTAGAAGGACCCTTACAGCTGAGACTCTAAGGAAACAGAAATATTAGTATCAATCCTATTGAACTGGTCCATTCTGGGATCAGTTCTGGATTTTTTTTTTCTTTTTCCTTTATTAATTACTATCTTAGTCCTAAGGGATCTACAAGTTTTATAACAATTTTTTAATGCTATTTTTTATTCCATTTTTATTTTTTTGCCTTTTTATATACTTCTATTTCTAGCTAAGTTTTTGGTAGTATGGACAATATATCTCTCATACTTTCCTTTCATCCCTATCTTTTATACCTTTCTATTCCTTTCTTTTTATTTGCATATTTCCAATCACACTAGGCTCTTCTGTTCCCCTTTCTTCCATCCATTCTTAGTTTATTTTATCTTAACATACTTATAAGCAACACTATCAGTCTGCTCAGACTCCTGGCTCTATTCTCCAGATGATGCACTGCCTTGGTATTTAATATTAGGTTTTTGTCTTTATCTTAGTTCTTACTACAATTGTCTAATTTCATTCTGAGAATCTCCATTCTGTCTGGTGGTACTCTAGCTCTTTTCTATATTTGATTCTAGCTTACAAAATCTCCCTGGATTAGTGTTTGTATGTGTCAGGTGTTATTTGTTTGTTTGTTTGCTTTTGCTTTTGTCTCTGATTTGTTCTGTTTCAGTTGTCAATTTCTGTTGGGTTCCTCTTTGAATATCTGATAGCATACTGGGGTTCTGTCAGGTCTTTCCAGAGCCTTATGTCTTAATGGATTCAGTAATTGTGTGTCTTATACATGTATGTGTTTCCTAGACTTGGCATTTGTTTAACCCAACGCTTGGACATTATTCTGAGGCTTGGACAGTCTTCTATAAACAACTCTATTGCTGGGACAAGCAAACCCAGAAGTTTGGACAACCATGAGGAAACAAAGAAATACTATGCAGGCAAAGGTGCAGGAAAAAAACCTACAAGACCAAATAAATGAGGAGGAAATAGGGAAAATGCCTGAAAAAGAATTCAGAGTAATGATAGGAAAAATGATACAAAATCTCAATAACAAAATAGAGAAAGTACAAGAAACAGTTCATAAGAACTCAGAAAAACAAACAACAATCGATAACAAAATAACTGAAATTAAAAATACTCTAGATGCTATAACCAGCAGAATGAGTGAGGCAGAAGAACGAGTAAGTGAGTTGGAAGATAGAATGGGGAAAATACACACCACAGAGCAGGAAAAAGAAAAAAGAATAAAAAGATTAGAAGACAGTCTCAGAGACCTCAGTGATAACATTAAATGTATCAACATTCGAATTATAGGCATCCCAGAAGAAGAAGAAAACAAGAAAGGGTCTGAGAAAATATTTGAAGAGGTTATAGTGGAAAACTTCCCCAACATGGGAAAGGAAATAATTCACCAAGTCCAAGAAGCACAGAGAGTCCCATACAGAATAAACCCAAGGAGAAATACACCAAGGCACATATTAATCAACTAATGACAAATAAACACAAAGAAAAAATATTAAAATCAGCAAGAGAAAAGCAACAAACAACATATAAGGGAAACCCATAAGGATAACAGCTGACCTTTCTACAGAAACTCTGCAGGCCAGAAGGGAATGGCAGGATATACTGAAAGTCCTGAAAGAGAGAAACCTACAGCCAAGAATACTCTACCCAGCAAGAATCTCATTCAGATTTGAGGGAGAAATCAAAAGCTTTCCAGACAAGCAAAAGTTAAGAGAATTCAGCACCACCAAACCAGCCTTACAACAGTGCTAAAGGAACTTCTCTAAGCAGGACACACAAGAAAAGGAAAACACCTACAAATACAAACCCAAAACAATTCAGAAAATGGTAATTGGAACACATACAATGTCAATAATCACCCTAAATGTAAATGGATTAAATGTTCCAACCAAAAGACACAGACTGGCTGAATGGATACAAAAACAAGACCCTTCTATATGCTGCCTACAAGAAACCCACTTCAGACCAAGGGATACATATAGACTGAAAGTGAAGGGATGGAAAAAGATATTCCATGCAAATGGAAGTCAAAAGAAAGCTGGAGTAGCAATACGCATATCACACAAATTAGGCTTTAAAGACTATTACAAGAGACAAGGAAGGACACTACATAATGATCAAGGGATACATCCAAGAAGAACATATCACAATGGTAAATATCTATGCACCCAACATAGGAGCACCTCAATACATAAGGCAAATGCTAACAGCTATAAAAGGGAACATCGACAGTAACACAATAATAGTGGGAGACTTGAACACCCCACTTACATCAATGGACAGATCATCCAAACAGAAAATAAATAAAGACACACAAGCTTTAAATGACACATTAGACCATCTTGACTTCATTGATATTTATAGGACATTCCATCCAAAAATGACAGACTACACTTTCTCCTCAAGTGCACACGGCACATTTTCCAGGATAGATCACATCATGGGTCACAAATCAAACCTCGACAAATTCAAGAAAATTGAAATCATATCAAGCATGTTCTCAGACCACAACGCCATGAGACTAGATATCAATTACAGGAAAAAAAACTGCAAAAAATACAAACACATGGAGGCTAAACAATGCACCATTAAACAACCAAGAAATCACTACAGAAATCAAAGAGGGAATCAAAAATTATCTAGAAAAAAATGACAATGAAAATGCAACAACCCAAAACCTACAGGATGCAGCAAAAGCAGTTCTAAGAGGGAAGTTTATAGCAATACAGTCCTACCTTAAGAAACAAAAAAATTATCAAATAAACAACCTAACCTTACACCTAAAACAATTAGAAGAACAAAGAAACCCCAAAGTGAGCAGAAGGAAAGAAATCATAAAGATCAGAGCAAAAATAAATGAAAAAGAAAGGAAGGAAGCAATAGCAAAAATCAATAAAACTAAAAGCTGGTTCTTTGAGAAGATTAACAAAATTGATAAACCATTAGCCAGACTCAACAAGAAAAAAAGGGAGAAGATGCAAATCAACAGAATTAGAAATGAAAAAGGAGAAGTAACAACGGACACCTCAGAAATACAAAACATCATGAGAGACTACTACAAGCAACTATATGCCAATCAATTGGATAACCTGGAAGAAATGGATACATTCTTAGAAAAATACAATCTTCCAAGACTGAACCAGGAAGAAATAGAAACCATGAACAGACCAATCACAGGTACGGAAATTGAGGCAGTGATTAAAAATCTCCCAACACACAAAAGCCCAGGTCCAGATGGGTTCACAGGCAAATTCTACCAAACATTTCGAGAAGAGCTAACACCTATCCTTCTCAAACTCTTCCAAAATATTGCAGAAGGCGGAACACTCCCAAACTCATTCTATGAGGCCACCATCACCCTGATACCAAAACCAGGCAAAGATGTCACAAAAAAAGAAAATTACAGACCACTATCACTGAAGAATATAGATGCAAAAATCCTCAACAAAATACTAGCTAACAGACTCCAACAGCACATTAAAAAAATCATACACCATAATCAAGTGGGGTTTATCCCTGGGATGCAAGGATTCTTCAATATATGCAAATCAATCAACGTGATACATCATATCAACAGCTTGAAGGATAAAAACCATATGATCATCTCAATGGATGCAGAAAAAGCTTTTGACAAAGTTCAACATCCATTTATGATTAGAGCTCCCTGGAAAATGGGCATAGAAGGAAATTACCTCAACATAATAAAAGCCATATATGAGAAACCAAAAGCCAACATCATTCTCAATGGGGAAAAACTGGAAGAATTCCCTCTAAGAACAGGAGCAAGACAAGGGTGTCCACTCTCACCACTATTATTTAACATAGTTTTGGAAGTTTTAGCCACAGCAATCAGAGAAGAAAATGAAATAAAAGGAATCTAAATTGGAAAAGAAGAAGTAAAATTGTCACTCTTTGCAGATGACATGATATTATACATAGAAAACCCTAAAGACTCTACCAGAAAACTGCTAGCACTCATTGATGAGTTTAGTAAAGTAGCAGGATACAAAATTAATGCAAAGAAATCTCTTGCATTCCTATACACTAACAACGGAAGAGCAGAAAGAGAAATTAAGGAAACTCTCCCATTCACCATTGCAACCAAAAGAATAAAATACCTAGGAATAAACCTGCCTAAGGAGGCAAAAGATCTGTATGCAGAAAACTTCAAGACATTGATGAAAGCAATCAAAGACGACACAAACAGATGGAGGGACATACCATGTTCCTGGATTGGAAGAATCAACATAGTGAAAATGACTGTACTACCTAAAGCAATTTACAGAATCAATGCAATCCCAATCAAATTACCAATGGCATTTTTCACAGAACTAGAGCAAGAAATCTTACGATTTGTATGGAAACGCAAAAGACCCCAAATAGCCAAAGCAATCTTGAGAAGGAAAAATGGAGTTGGTGGAATCAGGCTTCCTGACTTCAAACTATACTCCAAGGCCATAGTGATCAAGACAGTATGGTACTGGCACAAAAATAGAAAGGAAGATCAATGGAATAGAATAGAGAACTCAGAAGTAAGCCCAAACACATATGGGCACCTTATCTTTGACAAAGGAGGCACGAGTATACAATGGAAAAAAGACAGCCTCTTCAATAAGTGGTGCTGGGAAAATTGGACAGCAACATGTCAAAGAATGAAATTAGAACACTTCCTAACACCATACACAAAAAGAAACTCCAAATGGATTAAAGACCTACATGTAAGGCCAGACACTATAAAACTCCTAGAGGGAAACATAGGCAGAACACTCTATGACATCCATCAAAGAAAGATCCTTCTTGACCCACCTCCTAGAATCATGGAAATAAAATCAAGAATAAACAAATGGGACCTCATGAAACCTAAAAGCTTTTGCACAGCCAAGGAAACCATAAACAAGACTAAAAGGCAACCCTCAGAATGGGAAAAAATAATTGCCTATGAAACAACGGAAAAAGGATTAACCTCCAAAATATACAAGCAGCTCATGCAGCTTAATACCAAAAAAGCAAATAACCCAATCCACAAATGCGTGGAAGACATAAATAGACATTTCTCCAAAGAAGACATACAGATGGCCAACAAACACATGAAAAGATGCTCAACATCACTCATCATCAGAGAAATGCAAGTCAAAGCCACAATGAAGTATCACTTCACACCGATCAGAATGGCCATCATCACAAAATCTGGAAACAACAAATGTTGGAGAGGGTGTGGAGAAAAGGGAACTCTCCTGCGCTGTTGGTGGGAATGTAAGTTGGTACAGCCACTATGGAAAACAATTTGGAGGTTCCTTAAAAAACTACAAATAGAACTACTATATGATCCAATAATCCAACTACTGGGCATATACCCAGAGAAAACCATAATCCCAAAAGAAACATGTACCATAATGTTTATTGCAGCACTATTTACAATAGCCAGGACATGGAAGCAACCTAAATGCCCATCAACAAGTGAATGGATAAAGATGTAGCATATATATACAATGGAATATTACTCAGCTATAAAAAGGAATGAGATGGAGCTATATGTCATGAGGTGGATAGACCTAGAGTCTGTCATACAGAGTGAAGTAAGTCAGAAAGAGAAGGAAAAATATTGTATGCTAACTCACATATACGGAATCTAAAAATGGTACTGATGAACTCAGTGACAAGAACAAGGACGTAGATGCAGAGAATGGACTGGAGAACTCGAGGTTTGGGAGGGGGCGGTGCGTGAAGGGGAAAATGAGACGAAGCGAGAGAGTAGCACAGACATATATATACTACCAACTGTAAAATAGATAACCAGTGGGAAGTTGTTGTATAACAAAGGGAGTTCAACGTGAGGATGGGAGATGCTTTAAGGGACTGGGATGGGGAGGGTTGGAGGGACTTGAGGGAGGGTGGGGGGGGAGTCGAGGGAGGGAGGAAATACAGGCATATGTGTATAAAAACAGATGATTGAACCTAGTGTAACCCCCCAAAAAAATAATAAATAAATAATAAATAAATAAATAAATAAATAAATAATTAAAAAATTAAAAAGTGACTTGTTTTTTCCATGTAATCCCATCATATATCATTACTATTATCAAATTTTTAAGAACTTTCATTGAGATATAATTGACATACAATAAACTGCATATATTTAAAGTATACAATTTGAGTTTTTTTTCCTATTAGTAATGTATATATGGCAATTCCAATCCCCTCATTCATCCCACACCAACCCCCTCCCCCCACTGCCAATTTCCCCGTTTGGTGTCCATATGTTTGTTCTCTACATCTGTGTCTCTATTTCTGCCTTGCAAACCTGTTGATCTGTACCATTCTTCTAGATTCTACATATTATATGTTACTATACAATATTTGTTTTTCTCTTTCTGATTTACTTCACTCTGTATGACAGTCTCTAGGTCCATCCATGTCTCTAAGTGTCCCAGTTTCATTGCTTTTTACAGCTGAGTAATATTCCATTGTATATATGTGCCACATCATCTTTACCTATTCATCTGTTGATGGACATTTAGGTTGTTTCCCTTTCCTGGCTATTGTAAATAGTGCTGCAATGAACTTTGGGGTGCATGTGTATTTTTGAATTATGGTTTTCTCTGGGTATATTCCCAGTAGTGTGATTGCTGGGTCATATGGTAATTCTAGTTTTAGTTTTTTAATGGACCCTCCATACTGTTCAAATTTAATAATAATTATATGTATTAACCTAACAAACAATGCAGCCCTTGGAGCACATTCAGCAACATTTGTGTATGCCACCTAACCATTCATCAGCCATCTTCACCAAGAATATCTCTTCAAAAATTAGGAATGTATTACTTCCTAAGGCAATGCATTTCATGGCACTCTGAATCCCAGAAAAACATATTCAAGTTTCTAAAAAATATATCTTTACTTGTATGATCTAGATCAATGTTGTCCAATAGAACTTTCTGTGATGATATACAAGGGTGATTCAAACATTATCCACACTAAGACAGTGTGGCCAACAGAAGTTTTAATATAACCAGAGTGCAGATAATTTTTGATTCGCCCTCATAAATGTTTTATAATCTATGCTGTCCAAAATACTGACCACCCACTAGCATCATGCTTCTATTAAGAACCTGAAATGTGGCTGGTGAGAATGAGCTCTTAAGATTTAATTTTACTTAACTTTAATGAATTTAAATTAAAAAACCACGTATGGCTAATGGCTACCATAATGGACAGCACAGGGCTAGAGACTCATCCAATTTAACTGAATAAAGAAAACTGAAGTCATAATCTTTCCTGAAAAGTCTATTTCTCTTCTTGCTTTATTCCCCTTCTCAATAAAAGTTACAATCATTCATCCATTCCAGAAATCTTGGAGTTATCCCAGAGTTATTCTCTGCTTGCCATCTGTCATCAAACCCTAGAAATTCTACCTTCAAAATGACTCTTTATTCTTGCCTGGCCTCTGTATTTTACTGCTTCTGTCCTTTTCATGTCTCTTTATTTTTCATCTCATCTTGTACCAGTCTGTTTTGTCTCCCTGTCACTTATTTCACTAGCCTGCAACCTCTGTCTCTGCATGACTGCCACAGTAAACTTTCTACAAGGCATACCTGAAAATGCCTCTCTACTCCTGAAATCCTGTAGTATCCTCCATTATACTCTAGATATAACCTAGATTTTATTGGAGGTTCTTTAGACCTGGCCCCTTCCTGTACTTGTTATTACTCAGCTTTGCTCCCACACATCATATGCACAGGTTGTCCCCTTATATCGTATTAGAGACTGTCTTCTATGTTGTTATAGGGAAGGCAGGAACCACAGAAAAGAACAGATGCTCCAGACCCGAATTATCTGGGTTTAAATGTTGGGTCCACCACTTAGCTTCTCTCAGGTTACACTTTCTTACCTGTCAAAATGGAATAATAAAAGCAACCATCAATACCTCTTAGAGTTAATGGGTTAATACTCATAAAGCCTAAACATTGTATTTGAGACTAAGTGATCTACAAATGTTTTCCATTGTTATCATTTTTAAGAATTTTTATTGAGATACAGTTAACATTCAATAAACTGCATATATTTAGAGTGTACAATCTGGTATCCCAATCTCCCAATCCATTCCCCCCCCAACCTTCCCCACTTTCCCCACTTTGTGTCCATATGTTTGTTCTCTACATCTGGGTCTCTATTTCTGCCTTGCAAACGGGTGGATTTGTACCATTTTTCTATATTCAACATATATGTGTTAATATACAATATTTGCTTTTCTCTTTCTGACTCACTTCACTCTGTAATGACAGTCTCTAGGTCCATCCATGTCTCTAAATGTCCCAGTTTCATTGCTTTTTACAGCTGAGTAATATTCCATTGTATGTATGTACCATATCTTCTTTATCCATCTGTTGATGGACATTTAGGTTGCTTCCATTGTCCTGGCTATTGTAAATAATGCTGCAGTGAACATTGGAGTGCATGTACCTTTTTGAATTATGGCGTTCTATGGGTGTATTCCCAGTAGTGGGAATGCTGGCTCACATGGTAACTCTATTTTTAGTTTTTCAAGGAATCTCCATACTGTTCACCATAGTGGCTGCATCAATTTACATTCCCACCAGCAGTGCAAAAGCATTCCCTTTTCTCCACACCCTCTCCAGCATTTACTGTTTGTAGATTTTCTGATGATGCCCACTCTAACTGGTGTGAGGTGATACCTCATTGTAGTTTTGATTTGCATTTCTCTACTAATTGGTGATGTTGAGCAGCTTTTCATGTGCCTCTTGGCCATCTGTATGTCTTCTTTGGAGAAATGCCTATTTAGGTCTTCTGCCCATGTTTTGATTGGGTTGCTTGTTTTTTTGATATTGAGCTGGATGAACTGTTTATATATTTTGTGGATTAATCCTTTGTCTGTTGATTCATTTGCAAATATTTTCTCCCATTCTGAGGGCTGTCTGTGTCTTGCTTATAGTTTCCTTTGCTGTGCAGAAGCTTTGAAGTTTCATTAGGTCCCACTTATTTATTTTTGTTTTTATTTCCACTACTCTAGGGGGTGGGTCAAAAAGGATCTTGCTGTTATTTATGTCAAAGAGTGTTCTTCCTATGTTTTCCTCTAGGAGTTTTATAGTGTCTGGCCTTACATTTAGGTCTTTAATCCATTTTGAGTTTATTTTTAAGTATGGTGTTAAGGAGTGTTCTAATTTCATTCTTTCACATGTATCTGTCCAGTTTTCCCAGCACCACTTATTGAAGAGGCTGCCTTTTCTCCATTGTATATCCTTGCCTCCTTTGTCATAGATTAGTTAACTGCAGTTGATCTCTGGGCTTTCTATCCTGTTCCATTGATCTATATTTCTGTTTCTGTGCCAGTACCATACTGCCTTGATCATTGTAGCCTTGTAGTATAGTTTAAAGTCAGGAAGCCTGATTCTACCAACTCCGTCTTTCCTTCTCAAGATTGCTTTGGCTATTTGGGGTCTTTTGCATTTCCATACAAATCATAAAATTTCTTGTTCTAGTTCTGTAAAAAAAATGCCATTGGTAATTTGATAGGGATTGCATTGAATCTTTACATTGCTTTAGGTAGTATAGTCATTTTCACAATGTTGATTCTTCCAATCCAAGAACATGGTATGTCCCTCCATCTGTTTTTGTCGTCTTTGATTTCTTTCATTAGTGTCTTATAGTTTTCTGAGTACAGGTCTTTTACCTCCTTGGTTGGGTTTATTCCTAGGTATTTGATTCTTTTTGTTGCAATGGTGAATGGGATTGTTTCCTTAATTTCTCTTTCTGATCTTTCATTGTTAGTGTATAGAAATGCAAGAGATTTCTGTGTGTTAATTTTGTATCCTGCAACTTTACCAAATTCATTGATTAGCTCAAGTAGTTTTCTGATGGCATCTTTAGGATTTTCTATGTATAATATCATGTCATCTACGAACAGTGACAGTTTTACTTCTTCTTTTCCAGTTTGGATTGCTTTTATTTCTTTTTCTTCTCTGATTTCTGTGGCAAGGACTTCCAAAACTATGTTGAATAATAGTGGAGAGAGTGAACATCCTTGTCTTGTTCCTGATCTTAGAGGGAATGCTTTCAGTGTCTCACCATTGAGAATGATGTTTGCTGTGGGTTTGTTGTACATGACCTTTATTATGTTGAGGAAGTTTCCCTCTATGCC
This sequence comes from Hippopotamus amphibius kiboko, assembly GCF_030028045.1. Taxonomy (NCBI): domain Eukaryota; kingdom Metazoa; phylum Chordata; class Mammalia; order Artiodactyla; family Hippopotamidae; genus Hippopotamus; species Hippopotamus amphibius. Next base: position 22,920,656 of record NC_080190.1, read on the forward strand.
CACCTTCTGGAGAGTTTTTATCATAAATGAATGTTGAACTTTGTCAAAAGCTTTTTCTGCATCTATCAGGATAATCATATGGTTTTTATCCTTCAATTTGTTAGTATGGTGTATCACATTGATTGATTTGCATATATTGAAGAATCCTTGCATTCCAGGGATAAACCCCGCTTGATCATGGTGTATGATCCTTTTAATGTATTGTTGGATTCTGTTGGCTAGTATTTAGTTGAGGATTTTTGCATCTGAATTCATCAGTGATATTGGTCTGTAATTTTCTTTTTTTTGTAGTATCTTTGGCTGGTTTTGGTATCAGGGTGATGGTGGCCTCATAAAATGAGATTGGGAGTGTTCCTTCCTCTGCAATAGTTTAGAAGAGCTTGAGAAGGATGAGTGCTAGCTCTTCTCTAATTGTTTGATAAAATTCACCTGTGAATCCATCTGGTCCTGGACTTTTGTTTATTGGGAGATTTTTAATCACAGTTTCAATTTCATTCCTTGTGATTGGTCTGTTCATATTTTCTGTTTCTTCCTGATTCAGTCTGGGAAGGCTGTACCTTTCTAACAATCTGTCCATTTCATCCAGGTTGTCCATTGTGTGGGATATAGTTGCTTGTAGTAATCTCTTATGGTGCCTTTTATTTCTGTGGTGTCTGTTGTAACTTATGCTGTTTCATTTCTAATTTTATTGATGTGAGTCCTCTCCCTCTTTTTCTTGATGAGTCTTGTTAGAGGTTTCTCGATTTCATTTATCTTCTCAAAGAACCAGCTTTTTGTTTTATTGATTTTTGCTATTATTTTCTTTGTTTCTATGTCATTTATTTCTGCTCTGATCTTTATGATTTTTCCTCTGTCTACTAACTTTGGGTTTTGTTTTCTCTTCTTTCTCTAGTTTCTGTAGGAGTAAGGTTAGATTGTTTATTTGGGATTTTTCTTGTTTCTTGAGGTAGAATTATATTGCTATAAACTTCCCTCTTAGAACTGCTTTTGCTGCATCCCTTAGGTTTTGTATCCTTGTGTTTTCATTGTCATTTGTCTTTATGTATTTTTTGATTTCCTCTTTGATTTCTTCAGTGATCTCTTGGTTATTTAGTAGCATATTGTTTAGCCTCCATGTGTTTGTGTTTTTCACAGCTTTTTTCCAGTAACTGATTTCTAATCTCATAGAGTTGTGGTTGGAAAAGATGCTTAATACAATTTCAATTTTCTTGAATTTACCAAGGCTTGATTTATGACCCAAAATGTGATCGATCCTGGAGAATGTTCCATGTGCACTTGAAAAGAAAGTGTAATCTGCTGTTTTGAGATGTAATGTCCTATAGATATCTATTAAATCAAGCTGATTTATTGTTTCATTTAAAGCTTGTGTTTCTTATTAATTTGCTGCCTGGATGAACTGTCATTGGTGTCAGTGGGGTGTTAAAGTCCCCCACTATTGTTGTGTTCCTGTCGATTTCCTCTTTCCTAGTTGTTAGCATTTTCCTTATGAATTGAGGTTCTCCTATATTGGGGGCATATATATTTATAATTGTTATCTCTTCTTCTTGGATTGATCCCTTGATCTTTATGTAATGTCCTTTCTTGTCTCTTGTAACATTTTGTTATTTTAAAGTCTATTTTATCTGATATGAGTATCTCTAATCCAGCTTTCTTTTGATTTCCATTTGCATGGAATATTTTTTCCATCCGCTCACTTTCAGTCTGTATGTGTGCCTAGGTCTGAAGTGGGTCTCTTGTAGACAGCATATATATGGGTCTTGTTTTTGTATCCATTCAGCCAGTCTGTGTCTTTTGGTTGGGGAATATAGTCCATTTACATTCAAAGTAATTATTGATATGTATGTTCCTATTCCCATTTTTTTCATTGGTTTGTTTTTGGTTTTGTAGGTCTTTTTTCTTCTCTTATGTTTCCCACTTAGAGAATTTCCTTTAGCATTTGTTGTAGGCTGGTTTGGTGGTGCTGAATTCTCTTAGCTGTTGCTTGTCTGTAAAGCTTTCGATTTCTCCATTGAATCTGAATGAGATCCTTGCTGGGTAGAGTATTCTTGGTTGTAGGTTCTTCCCTTTCATCACTTGAAATATTTCGTGCCACTCCCTTCTGGCTTGCAGAGTTTCTGCTGACAAATCAGCTATTTACCTTATGGGAGTTCCCTTGTATATTATTTGTCATTTTTCCCTTGTCGCTTTTAATAACATTTCTGTCTTTAATGTTTGTCAATTTGACTACTCTATGTCTTGGCGTGTTTCTCCTTGGGTTTATCCTGCCTGGGACTCTCTGAACTTCCTGGACATGGGTGGCTATTTCCTTTCCCAAGTTAGGGAATTTTTCAACTATAATCTCTTCCAATATTTTCTTGGGTCCTTTCTCTCTCTCGTCTCCTTCTGGGACCCGTATAATGCAAATGCTCATGCATTTAACAGTGTCCCAGAGGTCTCTTGGGCTGTCTTCAGTTCTTTTCATTCTTTTTTCTTTATTCTTTTCTGCATCAGTGATTATCACCATTCTGTCTTCCAGGTCACTTATGCGCCCTTCTACCTCAGTTAATCTGCTATTGGTTCCTTCTAGTGTAGTTTTCATTTCAGTTATTGTGTTGCATATCTCTGTTTGTTTGTTTTTTAATTCTTCTAGGTCTTTGGCAAACTTTTCTTGCAACTTTTCTATCTTTGTATCCAGTCTTTTTTCAAAGTCCTGGATCATCTTCACCATCATTATTCTGAATTATTTTTCTGGAAGGGTGCCTATCTCCTCTTCCTTTAGTTGTTTTTCTGGGGTTTTATCTTGTCCCTTCATCTGGTACAAAGTCCTCTGCCTTTTTCATTTTCTCTATCTTTCTATGGCTGTGGTTTTCAGTTCCACAGAACAAAAAACTACTGATACTGCTTGATACTGCTGTCTGCCCTCTTGTGGAGGGAGCTATCTAGGAGGCTTGTGTTTGCTTCCTGATGGGAGGGACTGATGGTTGGTTGGGCTGGGTGGGTGAGACAAAGTAAAACTTTAATCCCCTTGTCTGCCAGTGGGTGGGGCTGTGTTCCTACCTTGTTGGTTATTTTGCCTGAGTCTACCCAGCACTGGAGCTTACAGGCTCTTTGGTTTGGTAGGGCTCTTGCCAATGAGCACTTCCCAGAACCCCTGCTGCCAGTGCCCCTGTCTCCTGGGTAAGCCACAGCTGCCCCCACTTCTGCAGGCAGCCCTCCAACACCAGCAGGTAGTTCTGGTTCAGTCTCCTATGGGGTCACTGCTCCTTCCCCCTGGGTCCTGGTGAGCACACTATTTTTGTCTGCCCTCCAAGAGTGGAGTCTCTGTTTTCTCCAGTCCTGTGGAGATCCTGCAATCAAATCCCACTGGCTTTCAAAGTTTGATTCTCTGGGGATTCCTCCTCCCTTTGTGAGACCCCCAGGCTGGGAAGCCTGAGATGGGGCTCAGAACCCTCACTTTAGTGGGTGGACTTCTGTGGTATAACTGTTCTCCAGTTTGTGAGTCACCCACCCAGCATTTGTGGGATTTGATTTTAACGTGATTGTGCCCCTCCTACTGTCTCATTGCAGTTTCTCCTTTGTCTCTAGATGTGGGGTGTCTTTTTTGGTGAGTTCCAGTGTCTTTCTGCCAATGATTGTTCAGCAGTTAGTTGTAATTCCAGTGCTCTTGCAAGAGGGAATGAGTGCACGTCCTCCTACTCTGCCATCTTGAACAATCTCACCATTGTTATTAATATTCCTGATTTAAAGTAATATTCCTTACCTTACAGATCCCTATTTATATTTCAAGTTTCAGATACCACATTGTCAAAGATATCATTTGTTATGGCCTTCTTCCTCCCAATCGATTCTTGATCCTAAGCCATAATTCTGTAATTAAATTGGCATGCAATTTCATGGCTCACAATATATAGAGGATGCTTTTTATTTTTTTATATTCATCTTCTCTATGAAGCCTGTAAACATTTGAGAGTAAGAACTATGGCTCATTCAGGTACGACTCACTTGTGCCAGCATCTAATCTGCTATAGATATTTAATAAATATGAGCTTCCCATATGAAGTTAGAAAAAGAGCACAGTATTTCACAGGTGAGTATGGGTCTCCCCAGATGTGGAGGCTGCTAAGAGATTGAAATTTCTAGGACTGATGGAGGTAAATTACTCAATAAGCTTCCAGATCATTTGTTGAAATGTATAATATACTGGCACTGCTTTGATTACAATGGAGAACCTGTAACTCAAGCATTCCACAAGGACTTTGGATCAAAAAGCTGGGATGCAGCCAGCCTCAGGTCAAACTAGCTACAGCTGATTTTATACCAGGCTCTTCATTTAATTCCAAACCAAGTCTTCTTCAGAGTCCTAATTAGGGAGAAAAGTGCTTACTGTGAATTTTCTCTGATATATCTTGCCCCTAATAAGTCAACACATGGGCAAGTATGAGATGCTTCTCTCATCAAATCAAGATGGAAATATGATTGCCTCACTTTTGTTGAAGCTGTTATCTTGTCTACCTGCTCAAAGTGGCTCTAAACTCAGCCCCTCACCAGTTTTCAAACTTTCTCTTCTACCATGATTACTCTGCCATAGTTAAGGTTATTATATTGAAATCTATGATGTTTAGTTTTATTTGTTAACATGTCTAAGCTATAGTGCCCAATTATTTCATCAAGTACTAACCTAGGCGTTGCTGTGAAGGTATTTTATAGATGTGATTAACATCTTCAATCATTAATTTTAAGTAAAGGAGATTACTCTCAGTAGTGTGGGGGATCTGATCCAAACTGAAAGATCTTAAGAACAAAAAAATGTTTCCTAGGAGAAGAAATTCTGCATCAAGATGGCAACATCACTTCCTTCTCGCCTCCTGAACCTGCTGTCTTGTCCTATAGACTTCAGAGCTAGCTGCCAGCCCTCAAAATCTCTTGAGACAGTTTGTTCAAAATCCCCGCCTCCATAGATAGGTAGGTAGATAGATAGATGGATAGATAGATAGATGATAGACAGATAGATAGGTAGTTAGAGCTATAAATACATATGTATTTATAGATAGATAGCAGATGCCTACATGTATGTAGTATGTATCCCACTGTTTCTGTTTCTCTGGATTAACTTGCTCATGGATAAGGGAATTGTACCAAGGGGTGAATCTTTAAAGTACAGTTAGCTTCCAATCTGTCCAGGAGGATTTATTAATGTTTCAAGGCTCATTTTCAGAAAACTTGCTTTTGCACCCCAACAACTTTGCATCCAACCTTTCTGATGATTCAGAATCACCTGGCAAAAACTGGTACAACTATTTGAAGATGCAAGAACTTCATAGACCCAGTATGTGTGCATGATAATTTGTGATTTTGGCTCTAAAATCTTAGCTCTGCCTCACTTCCCATCTTATTCATCCTCTTTAAAACCTTTCCTGAGCAATCCTGTTTCCAACTTAATCTAAATATCTGAGGATGTGGGTGATATATAATACTTAACTTGCAAAAATGCATCTAGCCCTTTCTACTTCTGTAAATGGATACTTTTACTACTGTTTATGTAACATATCACCAGCAGCAGCATATTTTTTATGGCCGTTTATACTAAACGCAATGAAATACCCAAGTGAGAAATCAAAATGGCTTTACTCTATTCTTCATGTACATACTAATCAAATAGCTTATTGCATGTGGGTAAAAATACACCATTTTATTATAAATAAGAAATGCTTTTAGAAAAGAAAAAGCTGTTATAAGGCAATCTCAATAAGTTCTTATTACCTCACAGTTTTACATTTAGGTTTATGGTTGATGACTTTTTGTATAATGATTTATTATATTGCACTCTTATGTTTATATTCTTGAAGCAATTTTGCAAAAATTGAGAATCAATATGATTTAGGGAAAATGTGAATGCAAATTTAACTTTCTGTTTAAATAAAAATAATGCCATGCAGAGATAAGAATCCAAAACACAAACCTGATAGGTTTTCCTCATTTATGTTCAAAGAAAACTAACAATTTTCTGAAACATGGCTTTTTTGTGTTACACATTTTTATACAACTACAGCATATAAGACACTTAGATTCATTCCTTCTCTGTTCCTGTAGCTCCACTGTTGGATGATTCCTGAGATGCTTTCATATGGTTATCCTTACATGTTCCTCTCCAATTTGTGGACAAATATGGTTGAAAGACTCATTGTTATTTTTTCAAAGAAGAAGATATGGGAACACCTAGTGTGTCAATAAATAAGTTATTATATCTCATCTACCAATGCATAGGCCTCTACTCTGACTGTCCTCTGATTTTAGAACTGTGATTGTATGAAGAATGGATCTAGGGACTACAGCATCAAATGTAAGATACTGGGAATAGTTTGGTAATGGCCTTGGCTCTGAACATAGTGCTGAGCTTCTTTCTAATAGGAAATTGGATACTGCAAATCCAAATCATGCAATAGACTCATGATGAATTAAATCACTACTTTTGATTAATTGTGATTAAGTGTCAACCTAAAAAATGCATGGGAGAAACAAATGACCACTAAGCATGTGTGTGTGGCAGGGGAGGGTAAGGCTAATGATATATGTGTCTTATATACTACAGGGCTGACAGAAGCAAAGTGTCAAACTTGGCTAAAATTTTCAACATGTTACACTTAAAAGAAGAAAAAAAAAAGGACTTAATGATTATGCCAAGATGGAGTATTCTCATCACTGTCCATTCTCGAACAACTAAAATGCTCTGAGAATAGCACAACAACAACCATGGAAAGACTAAAAAAGATGAAAATAAGAAGGCATATGGGGTTCTCTGAGTTTCCTAATTGCCTCCCAGATATTAGGACAGGGCACTTCAAAAGTCTTCAATCCAGAACCGCCAACAGGCACAAACAAAATCTTCAAGAAAAGCCTTCTAATATCCAAGAAGACAAACAAATGGAGAAGCATGCTCTGTTCATGAATTGGAAGACTTGACATAGTAAACAGATCATTTCTCCTCAAAATTGATCTCTAGGGTTAATGTGATTCCTATAAAAATTCCAGCATGTTTTAGTGGATATAGACAAGCTAATTCTAAAGTTATATAGAAAAGCAGAGGTCTTAGGATAGTTAAAACAATCTTAAAAAAATAAAGTAGGAGAAATTACTCTACCCAATATTAAAGTCAGCTAGACAGCTATAATAAGCAGGAGTGTGTCATAATAGCAGAGGTATATACACATAGATCAATAGAATGGATTAGAGAGGCCACATATAGACCTACACAAATATGCTCAACTGGACTTTGATAAAAGTCCAAAAGCAATTCAACAGAAGAAGGATAGTCTCTTCAACAAACGGTACTGAAGCAACTGGATATCAATAGACTAAAAATAAAAACCCGACTTAAAGCTCAGACCTTGTACAAGAATAACTCAAAATAGATCTCAGATTTAAATGAAATCTATAACACTTTTAGAAATCAACATGGGAGAAATTCTGCAGGATCTAGGCTAAGGAAAGCATTCTTCAAATTGACATCAAAAGCACAATCCATAAAAGGAAAAAGTGATACATGATACCTCATCAAAATAAAATCTCTCAAATCTCTCAAACAGAAAAAATTCTAATTAATTTATGTAGCTACTTTGTCTTCCTTGAGGTTGTTTATAACTCCCTAGTCCTTAAGTGACTTCCTTTGGTGGGGATGTTAACTTCACAGGAGAGGAAACTGATAAACATCACTTCAGTCAGATGATTAAGGTTCATATCAACTGTGATAAGTCAGGTTAATAGTATTTACTCTTGACCTGATGTCATGAAAATGGTACATTATGCCTGTGGTCTTCCTCCCCCAAACACACAAATCCAACTTAAAGCGGAGAAAAACAACAGACAAATCGCAATTGAGAGACATTCTTCAAAATACCTGGCTAGTATCCTTCAAAGTGTCAAGGCCACCAAAAAACAAGGAATGGCTGAGAAACAGTCAAAGCCAAGGAGATCCTAAGGAGATATGACTATTGAATAAAATGTACCCAGAATGAAATTCTGGAACAGAAGAAAGGACAGAAGGTAAATAAATAGTAAGGACATGCATAAAGTATATACTTTAGTTAATAGTAATGTATAAATATTAGCTCATTAATTGTAATAAACACACTATAGTAAAGCAAGGTGTTAATAGAGAAAACTGAGTACAGAGAATATGTACTTTCTTCACAATTTTTTTCCTAAATCCAAAACTATTCTATAATAAAAAGTTATTAAATAACAAAAATAAAAAGTTATCTGCAAAAAAATTTTCACAGATATGCTCACTGCAAATCACACTTAATGTTTAATTGTGCTTCTGTGGTTTCAGTACCAGATTCACCTACATTTACTTGTGTCCCACATCCTAAATACTACACTCATGTAAGTTTCAGAATAAACCTCTTCCTCATCCAATTAGTTGTCAGATTCTACTAAATGTTTAAGTATTTAATCAGTTCCTTCTATTCTCCTAACATAGGCCAGGCCCAAATACTGCTTCTGAAGCATGTTTCACTGTTAGGTTTTTCCTGCTCCATTTTAATTGTCCCCTAAATTATTCTCCTATTTCCTTTCTTCCCTTTCCACTTCAGGCTATAGTTATTAACAGAAATCTATCCAATCTCTCTAGAGAGCCTATACATTTTGGGTCATAAACAGGGTTTCAACACAGACAAATACCTAATTAAGGAGGAAAGTACTATAGCATGTCATAGGGGTTGTGTGACTTTTAACACTTTTGTATCTGGAGGAACCAAAGTCTCCGAGTAAGCAAAACTGTGCAGAAAAATTGCCTCATTGTTTTCTGCCAAAAGTCATTATCTGTAGAGTTAATAATATGGTATTAAATCTAGTGAGTATATTTACAGTGTTGTTTTGCATATAACATAAATATATGCTGAAGTAAATAATAACTGCCTCTTGCCTCTGCTGTTTATAATTCTGGATATATATTCTATGCTTCAGTAGCCCATACTGATGGCATCTGCAAGCATCTTGATTTAGTAAAAGAGCCAGGAGCAAAGACAGCTAGATGTCGATTTTACTGGTAATGAAGAAAGTGTCAAAGCTGGACTGACCTTTGCTTATCCAGATTCCATTTTAATTTAGAAAAATTCATTCAGCTTGAAATGGAAAAAAAAAAAAAGAGAGAGAACGTTATTTTCTTATTTCCCTTTTCCTATCCTAGAGGATGAAGAAAAGAAGTAAACAGAGCTACCTATGAATTACAAAGGGCCACTCTGCCTTACTTTGACGTGGAGAGAGGGGAAATTGAAATTTACAGCACTGAGGGCACTGCTCCCTCCTCTGGAATTGGCCATCCTGATTGTGTTTGTATTATTGGGTTGCTTTACATGTTCATCACATTTCTGCTCATCCAGCTCATTTTGAGAGAGTTCTGTATTGCATTGAAGACAGGGTTGCATTACACATGGGCAGGCATCCCAGGGCATTAATTGGATAAATATCATTACATTTTGAAAATAAATTTTCTCACATTTTCTTTTGCCTCCTCGCCCTTGCCCCCTTGTCTCTGACCCCTGAATTAATTTTACTCATAAACTCACAGAAGCCAGCTGAGATCACAGGGCCAAGTTGGGAACCCAGCAATCTCAAATGTTCCCTTTGAGTGTTCTGCTCACAAACCTGTCTAAGGTATTATTATTTTCCTGAGAGTGCACGTTTTACCCAGTCTCCAAGAGCATCCCATGTTTTCTAGGCAAAAAAAAAAAAAAAAAAAGATACTATATGCAGTATATGTAGTGATTGAGAAGCTTTGAAGTCAAAATTGTCTAAAATAAAATATCTACTACATCACACAACAGCTACATAACCTTTCAAAGCCTCACTTTTCTCATCTGTAAATTCCAACATACCCCAGAAAGATGGAATAAAGGTAAGATAATATAATAAATATAAAGAGAAATATCACAATAACTAGATGAGATGAAATATTTTAAAGAGAATCTCTAGGCTTTAAGAAAAACCTACTTACTACATTATTCCAAATGGGCACTCAGACTTGAAATGGGGACGTTAGAATAAACTGGAAAAAGCTAAGGAGATTTAACCTGTAGTTTCTCATTACCTATTCTTCACTCACTATGTCTGGTGCTAAAATCCATTTTGGAATATCCCTAACAAGTGTTACTTTGATCATCATTTACATATCTCTACTGATAGAAATTCACTACTTCTTAGAGGAGAAACCTTGTCTATACTGAACTGGTTCCTTTGTTTTAATTCACAATCAGCACGCTTAATTCAAAATTATCTTATAAAGTTGTCCTTCCTACTGACAACCGCTCCCCTTTATCTATGGGATAAAAATTCAACAACCTCCATCCAAAATCAAAGTCTTCCTCATCTGGCATAACCATGGCCACTCTTATTTCCCTCTGTATCCCAAGATGAAGCCTCTGAAGCAGCCAAACTGATCCCTTCCAGTCTATCCTTCAATATTCTGCATCAGTAGAGATATTTTCCAGGCTTATAAATTCTTATTCCATTTCCCTATTCAAGTCACTTGTTTAAAAGATTCCACTTAAATGTCATGTCTTCTGAGAGCATGTGCCTTAGAAACACAGCCTGTGCTTACCTCTCTATACTACTTTCTACAACTCATTCGACTCAATATATTGTTAGATATCCTTCTGAATGAACATTTTTATTATTATTAGGACAGCTGGAGGGTAAGAAGTTCTTCAAGGTAAAATCTCTGCTTTATTTATATTTGATCAGTTGTAAAATTAACAACAACAACAAAAACTAAATGTATTAAACTAGAACAATGACAGAATTGAATGCAGTATAAGTTCCATGAGTAATTAAGACTATTTATTAACGACATGCCTGTGAAATACACAGTTAGAGTCTCAGGTTTAGGCACTGGGGAACTTTAGTTTCAATCCAAGAATTGCTTAACAGAGCAAATATTTCTGAGGCTTAGCTTCCTATTATCCATAAAATGCAAATAAGGCCACTTCTTCCTAGGTAGGGGAGAAAATGAGCAAGTAAAATAATTGAAGCTAAACTGCACAGCACCTTCTTGAATGACATCCTGTTTGAGCCCAGAAACCTTGGGGCCATTACAGAGTGTATTCTCTTGGGTATTCCATGTTGTATCTGAGGCTTTGAGAAGCCTCCAATCTTGGCAAACACTCGTTAAAGTAAAGGGCGGCCTGGAGGCCCTGGAGAAGAACCCTATCAGGAAGTCAATTAGCTTAGGTCCACCCTTGACTCTGTCTGCTCCGTAGTTGCTCTAAGACTACTTTCCTATTCCATTTTCATTTTTATAACCTGTAATTAGTTACTGCGGCATATAATTTCCATGACCACAGGAAGCATTTAACTGCAGCATCAGGGCACCTGGGATAAAGATATATTCTAGGGAGATTATGTGTTGAGTGACTGGAGCACCTCAGGCAGAACATCCCAATTGTCTGAGATATGTCCCTGATTTGAAGATCAAAGAAACACTCTGCTTGTATGTCATACCAAATGCCCTCCATCAGGGCTGTGTGATCCAGCTGAGAACAGCATGAGCTCCTGAAAGAAGTGTCATTGTCACATCTGGTTTCTAAGGTTGTAACCAGATGCTAGTTTTGGTTCTATAAGAAACATGACTTGCCTTCACCAAACAACAGAAGAAGGCAGTTCAGAATCTCATTTCAAACTATGACAGAATTGTACTTTAGTAAAATAGTGAAATTTGGTTTAGTTTGACATGTAAGTTTCATCATCCATCTCTCCCTCCCTCCCTCCCCACCCCCACACAAGATGCTATCTCATAAGCCCCCACCTACTTTCAACTCTTCTATATATTTGAAACTTTCAGTAACTAAGTTACTTCTCCCAGGAGTATGTTCCTTGCTATTCATCCTTTCACTTTTATTGAATCCTTACTATTTGCTTAGCACTCAGCCAGGAGTTTTGAAAGATATTTAGATCAAACCACAAAAGGCTGTTGCCCTTAGGAATATTCAGATTAGCCGGAGGAAGATAAAGCCAATATTTGTAGCTCACTCCTGTGTAGGGAGCATCGCAGTTGATGTGCATTATTTTGTTTAATATCTACCATAAAGTCAGTATTATTACTCCCCTTTTTTTTATTACTCCCATTTTTAAAGTAAGGGAACTAATATTTGAAGAGGTTAAATGAATACTTAAAGTTCACAGATGTATCAATGTTAGAGCTCTGATTTGAACTCAGGACTGTTTGTCTCCACAATCCCTGTTCATTTTACAGCATTGTTTATAATCGTGATACAAGGTTTTAAAAGGATATAGCTTAGATAAGCGAGAAACTATCAAAGCGGAAATTACACAGATGTTGTCTTTGTTTGTAACTGTATCTGTGCCTAGTATGAAACCTAGAATAAAATAAAAAATGAATAGATATCTGTTGAGAAAATATGACAGAGGAAGAAATGCTTTGCGGCCATGAGACGCATCAAATGAAATCATGCATTCCAGGGGTTCCAGGTAAGGCTGGCCCTGAAGAGTTCCTCTCCTTTAGAGAAGCTTCTTCATGCACAGGCATTTTGGGGTATAAATGAAGAAAATTACAAAACCACATTTGTGAAACACACAAATAATAATGGGGGGTCAGACACACATAGCTACCAACAGCTACCCATAGATTTATCTACCCATATATGGTAGGTAAGAGCATTACCTACCCATAGCTCTTTGTAGGAGAAAAGGGAAAATACAAAGAAGTTTTTATACACACACACACAAGAGGACATTCTAAGCAAAAATTATATAAGTAAGAATGTATGTCTTTCTTTACTTACTAAGAATGTGGATTCATCTGCCTGGTAGTAGATTCCAGTCAACACCATCCCTCTTTATAATTGTATTCTATTCTATTTCCTTAAATTGGCATATTATTCAAAGATTCTAGCTCTCCTTCCTTAGAAGTTAGAGCTCCTATTATCTGCATTACTTATTTTGCTGTTGCCATCACAACTCTCTTTTGCAGTTAAAAGATGTGGATTTAAAAATAAATTCAAGCAAATTATGTGAAGCCTTGCAACCTCACAGATCAGAGGCCCTTGCTCATTATCTGTGGCTCCAGGCATTTGCAATTCTGTTCTACCTCCAAAATCTTGAATCTCTTCTATGATTTCACAATATATTTTCACATGCTCTTTCCTTTTTATGGTGTTCTCTATCTGCATTATTTTTCTAGCTAACTCAGACCCTCGCTCCTGGAAAGTTTCTGTGGTTCCCTGAATCTGGGTTGGTTTAGGTGCTCCTCTCTTGTGTCCCTATAGCATCCCTTCTGCGTGTGTGTGTGTGTGTGTGTGTGTGTGTGTGTGTGTGTGTGTTATACCTATTTCTGTGTAAGACTCCTTCTTGTATAAGATAACCCCTGCCTAACCATCTCTGAAGAAAAACAATTTATTTCTTGTTGTTTCAAATAAGATATTCTTGAAATTTGTCATTGCTCAAGCTTGGGGATATGCCTAACCCTAGAACCAGGAACTGGAATCTAATGCACATGAACTGTTTGGGCAAAAAGGAGAAAGGCGTATGTGTGGGGAAATGTTTTCTAAAGGGATATTTATTTCTGTTATCAAGGAAAGATGAGAGGCAAACATTAGAGGGGACAAAATTAAGTGATTGTCCTTCACCTTGGAAAAATAAGGAATTTGACAACCCTTCTACTCTACCCTAAGATGGACATCGACAACCCTTACCTAAGAATGGGACACCCCTCCTGTCAGGGGAGGTTTTTTGTTTGTTTGTTTGTTTTGTTTTGTTTTTGGTCTTTGTTTTAATAAGCAAAGAGATTTTCCTGAAATGATAGGAGAAAAAAACTAAATTCCATATTTCTTTTTGAGGGATGGGCAGTGCCAGGAAAGAATTAGTTTTTACCGACCTAGTAAAGATTATATTTTACAGATCTCACTTGTTTGTATAATTCATTATGTACCTGATTTCTCTTTTGACAGTTTTTTATAAGCTACAAGCTTTGTGCACTTTTAATCATTTAATGAACATTATAACTCTAAGTTGTCATGTCTCAATTTCACAGATGAAGAAACAGTTTCAGCAATATTGTGATATATGCTCAGAGTCACTTAGATGGCTAGAAGCAGTCACAGGATTTGAATCTGAGTCTATGGTAGCCTAAAGTCCTTGCTTCCTTCACTATAGCATGGTGCTTGCTCTTCTTGTCCTTTTTATCATTTATATTTGCCATTATAGCTAGATATTTTGGTGCTTTCCATTTGCTACATTGGCCTTATACTGCCACTTTTTAGTTATACAACATTTTCTTTCTAGAAACATGGTACAGAAATGACTAGGCTTCTGCCAATAGAGCTTTCTTCCCAGATGAAACAGCAGAATAATTGCAGGAACTAATGACAGTAGTTCCTGCCATTCCAAAGACTATATGTGTGAAAAACAGTGGGAACAGTCAGCCATCACTCTGTTAATGATGATAATGTCCAAGTTTGCAGAATTATTTATGGGGTCCATTGCCTACTTATGTGAATTAGTGACCACACATATGTGAGATTTCCCAGGGAAAGGGCTGAGGATGAGCATGGCATGATTTGACCTCACTCATCAAAAACAGAAATGGTACTTTAAAGTTCTAATGAAAATAAATCAACCTTAGCTAGTTTTTCAGGAGACAATTATGTGAGGGAATGGAAACATAGCTGACAGATCTTCCTTCTTCTCTCCGCTAATGTTTTAATTTTCATTACTGGATTTGGTTCTTAAAATAAACCATATAAAACTGGCAAAAGAGAAATGAGGTTTATGATGAATTATAAAAACCAGTGAGATTTGTAAAATATTTTCCTGCATTGCATCTTTGTTTGATATTATCTTATAACGAAGACGTAACTATAGCATTCCACTGCTTCCTTATCTCCTCTATACGTATATTTCAACACCATCTTATTGAAAGATTCCATTTTATGGAATTAACGTGGACCTCCAATGTGTTGCCCACTTGTTTTCTGTTCTCAAAAGGTAGTCTTTTAAATGTAATCATGAAAGACAATTGGGACTACAATTGTTCCTTAGTGTGTGCATAAATTCCACTTTAACTATTTGCCATTGATGATGCCAGTCACTATTTAGAAATATTCAGTTACCCAATAGAATCATTGTGGAGATAAAACGAGACAGTGCATGTAAACTGCCTAGCCAGAAAGTGAATGAGTTTGTACAGAGGCTGGTAGGAAAAAGCAATTTATGAGTTGGTGACTGTCGCTACCTGACTATCCTGCATCTTTCTCTCAATTAGTGCTATTACCTAACAGCAAAATTGTTAACCATGATTTGTAACCATGAGAAATTATTTCTCTTCCCCAAGCCTCTTTCCTCATTTATAAAAGCACCTATTTCACAATGCTGTTCTCAAGATGAAAAAGAGAATACATATAAAGAAATTAGAACAGCGTCTGACACGTAGCAATGGTTATGTAAATGTTAAGGACTGTTACAAAGATTGAAGGTATGCAAAGGTATCTGAATGGATTTCCTAAAGATGTCAAAAGTCAATGTCTCTCTCTACTTCACATTCATAGCAGTCATCACTATTTAAACCTAGCACCCTTTCTGAGCCTAGGCCAGATCTTAGAATCCTTTTTAGTATATATGATAATTGAATTAAAGCACATGATAAGTAACCTATTTGACATTACTTTCATGGAAAGTCAGTCTGAAAGCATTACTCTGAATCACAGCTGAGAAGGAGTGGAATTGGAGAAGAGGGATACAGTAAAGGTGGACAGAAAAATAATTTTAATATTATTCCTTTGAACATCTTCTAAATCCTTCACCTATCATGAATATAGATATATTCAGATTCATAAGATCCCTCTCTCAAAATGGCACAAAATCTCATTTGTGCATCTGGGGAGAGAAACAGAGAATAAATCAAAGAATTTTAACCAATGTTTTTGTTTAATGAGTGGCTAAATTTACCCTTTTTTAAACATTTGCCCTTTAGACTCTATTGATCACCCTTTTATCCTATATAATAGTTCTTCATATGATGAAGTCCTCTCTTCCATGTCTTTTCTTCATTGGACTCTTGGTCCAAATCATCCCAGTCTGAAACCTTTCTGGAGGTCCATTCTGTGCATATTTTAATAGGGTTAGCAGCTTGCTTCAAACCTGCTCTATATTTGTGAGGATAGTTGAGGGAAGAGCTGCCCTTGAATGGGACACTAGTATTGTTCTTCCAATCTCCTCCTACCTGAGTAATTTCCATAAAAGTTCTGGGACAAGAAACCTACATGGGCATTCTGGGGTTAATCCCAGCAAAGTCACAATAAAGTTGTTGCTAGGAAGCTTATTTATGCTTTTGTAAGTCCTGAGGCTCTTATTTCATTACTGCCTACTCAGAGCACAGAAACTGTTGGGAATGATAAAGGATCATCCTCATTATAAACTCAAATTTACCTCCCTTATACCCATTACATCAAACTTTATTAGAGTAAGATATGACCATCAGAAACCAGAGCTTCCCAGCAAACTTTACTTTCGTTTAATACGCAATGCCAAGCAACTGCTAGCTTTTGGTTTATGTGTGGAATGAAGAATGGAAATTGTGCCATTTAGAGGATACACAGCTGCACAAACATCATGATTCTCCCTTAATAAATAATTTGCAGTTCACCTATTAATAATTGCCCTGTTCTTATTCCCTCTCTCTCTTTCTCTGTCTCTCTCTCTCTCTGTCTCATAAAAATAAGACAAAAGGGAAAAAACAGAAAAGAGAAAGACAGACTGACTAACTGATGGACAGAGGAGATGAGGGGATGCAGATAAGGGAGGCAATGTCTATTTTGAAAGCAGTAGTTTGTGAACTGACTAATAAATGAAATCATATTGCAGCTAGTGTAAGTTAAAAAAAATGATGCTTGGTTATTGAAAAATTCATTTCTTCCCAATATCTACCAAACTTTAATATCTTTAAATAAATAAAGTGAACCAGTACTGGTCTCGGGTGCTAAATAATAAATATTCATCTTCTCCTGTATTATCTTTCACCTAGAGATCTCAATGTTTGCTTGACTAGGCTAGAATTTTTCAGGGTCTCATTAATGGAGACAAATCAAAATATTTACTGAGTGGGTTATTAAAGTCAAACGAGTCTCTTCTTTGTAGATGTGAACAAATTAGAGATATTCCTTCTCAATAATTTCCCCAGCTCCTCTGCTGGAGAGTCCCTGCCTTTCAATCAATATTTTTTCCTTCCATTCTTTTGTACTTTGTTAGCCATTCTTAACTCTGTTACTAGTAACAAAATAAGATCTAAGTCACACTACTTTAAAATTAAAAATAAGTGAATAAAAGGAAATCTAAAGGATGTTTCTGGAATTACATATTCAAAACCATCATTGGGTCTCTCTGCCTATTTATGACCCTTGCTCCTCTGGTGGCATCAAGTTAATGCCCAAGAGCTTCAGCCCTGAGCGATCCTTACAATCTATGATCCCATATAAGAAAAGTCCATTTCAATCTCCAAACAGGTCTCTATATTTTTTCCACAATAACTGACATAGTTCCAATCCCATCCTCCCAACATTCGTATGTACTATATAACTCTAATTGGAAAGGTTACCATGTGGTTGGCTGCTTTCCCTACATTAGTGTTTTTCTTATGCTGTTGTTTTTCCTGTAAACTGGCCTATATGCTAATGGGTGTCCTCTAACAGATCTCTGTATCTGTTTAACCTCATAAAACAATACGCATCATGTAACTTTTTGCTTAATAATAGACTGCTTTAAGTTCCTGACATTTTGTGTGAGTCTGTTCCTTTGCTTTCCTTTGTTTCTCAACCTGACTGTAAATGCATTGCCACAACCCCTCACGTTCATGTAGCGCATACTGTTTACAGTAACTGGACACTTAAGGATCATAAATATTTTATATTTAGTGCCTAGTATATTCAGTTGGAGCAGTAATTAAGGTAATGTCTACAAGGGCTTATCCAGAGTAGGTATGCAATTATACGTACATATATATTAATAACATTCCTAAGGGCAGAGCTCATATCTATTGTCTCTTTTTCTCATCATCCTAAGGTTTATAATGCCAGAGGAGGCATACAGCAAGCATCTAGCAGGTGTATATCACTGTCCAATTGTCACACTGAGTTTTTTCTCTTGCCACTTTCCTCATGGTTACACATCAGGTAGAGTGACTGCCAACATAAATATATTCTTTCAGAACTGAATTTCCTTCTCTATCCTGAGAGACAATTGAATATTTTATTATTTATTTTAGAATGTATAACCCAAGATCATAGAGAAAAGTTTGGAAACACATTGTATAAACGTATACTAGTTGAAGAACACATGAACGTTCTTTCCAACATTTCTGCTGAAATCTGCATATTAGCAAAAATCTAAGGGGTTTGGGAAGGAGAAAGGGAGTGACCAGAAGTTCAAGATGCCAAGGAAATTGCATGTTTTTACTATAATACTTTGATAAGTCTTTGACATTTTGGCGGCCATGAAAAAACCCAAGGATTAAATTTAATGATAATAAACCATTTTCTAGCATAGAAACGAGGAGAGATCCAATAGCTTCTTTAAAAAATAAAGATTTAAAATATTCAAGGAAAACATTTTAAAGGTGAAACCATGGAAGTGGGAACCTTAACACTGATAGTTCTCTAAGTCTATTTTCATTGGGTGGGGGTTATAATGAGGGTACATATTGAGAATGGGGATCTGAAGATGAAAATCCATTCTCCCTGAAAGGTTAAGCTTAATGATTTTGTAAAAGCCACCAAAAAGTGCCCAGCATTTTATTACTCCTATGATGCCCATATAGGAACAAATGTAGCACAAGGATATAAATCATGGGCTTTGAAGTAGACAAACTTGAGTTTGAGACCTGAGTCTAGCACTTCCTAACTGATTGTGGGCGAACTCTTTTTGAGTGTTCTCATCTCTAAAGCTGAGACAATAATAGTACCTCTTATATCAAAATAATTGAAGATTAAACTGATTAAACAAGATAACATAAGTAAAGCATTTGGCACACAGTAAGCCCCTAGTAAATCCTGGCAATGATAATGGTATCAGATTTCACACATAAAGTATGGCCTTAAGGAATTTTTTAAGGGAAATGCAAATTTCACAAATGGTTCTTCAGACCTGGAAATCATTAGAACTGAATAAAATGTTCAGGAATCTATTAACATATTTTGTGAAAAAGTATACAGTGGGGAAAGGCTTAAAAGTTCAGAGTAAAAGCACCTTGAGCTTACCTCCTCTTATAAGCACACCAAAATCACAAGTAACTGCTGAACAAATATTGATTAAAAGAAAACAAACAAACAAACAAACAACTGGAGCCTAACAAAAAAGATATTCTATATCTAAAGATACATAGAAGAAACTCACTGAAACAGTAGGAGAGGTGCACTTGCAACATAATCAAATCCCATACCCCTTAGATGGGCAACCCACAAATTGGAAAATAATTATATTGCAGAAGTTCTCCCATAGGAGTGAGAGTTCTGAGCACCATGTCAGGATAGCCAGTCTGGAGGTCTAACATTGGGTGGAGGAGTCCCCAGAGCATTTGGCTTTGAAGGCCAGCAGGGCTTGAGTGCAAGGAGCATCACATGACTGGGGGAAATAGAGATTCCACCCTTGGAGGGCACACAAAATGTTTTGTGCACCCTGGGATCAAAGCAAAGCAGTAACTTCATAGAAGTCTGGGCCAGACCTACCTGCTGGTCTTGGAGGGTCTCCTGGAGAGGCAGGAGGTGGGGTGGGGTGGGGGGGCTGTCACTCACTGTGGGGACAAGGACACTGGTGGCAAAGGTACTGGGGACTAGTTACTGGTGTGACCTCTCCTGGAGGCTGCCATTTTGGCACCAAGGCCTGAACCCACACAACAGCCTATTAGCTCCAGTGCAGGGACATCTCAGCCAAACAAGAAAGTGGGCATAGAGGGAACCTACATCAAAATAATAAAGGCCATAAATGACAAACCCACAGCTAACATACTACACGGTGAAAAGCTGAAAGCATTTCCTCTAAGATCAAGAACAAGACAAGGATGTCCACTCTTGCCACTACCATAGCTTTGGTAGTCCTCCCCAGAGCAATTAGAGGAAAAAAATAAAAATAAAAGGAATCCAAATTGGAAAAGAAGAATTAAAATGGTCACTATTTGCAGAGAACATGATACTACACATAGAGAATCCTACAGATACTACACATAGAGAATCCTAGAGCTCATCAATGAATTTGGTAAAGTCGCAGGATACAAAATTAATACACAGTAATCTGTTGCATTTCTAGACACTAACAATAAAACATCAGTAGGAGAAATTAAGGAAACAATCCAATTTACCATTGCATCAAAAAGAATAAAATACCTAGAAATAAACCAACCTAATTAAGCAAGAGACCTGTACTCTGTAAACTACAAGATGCTGATGAAAGAAATTGAAGATGACACAAACAGATGAAAAGATATACTGCATCCTTAGATTGGAAAAATTTATATTGTCAAAATGGCTATACTACCCAAGGCAATCTACAGATTCAAGGCAATCCATATCAAATTACCAGAACAAGAACAAAAAAATTTAAAATCTATACAGCAACACAAAAGACTCCAAATAGCCAAAGCAATTTTGATAAAGAAAAACTGTGGAGGAACCAGTCTCCCTGCCTTCAGGCTATACTACAAAGCCACAGCCATCAAAATAGTATGGTACTGGCACAAAGCAGACATATCAATCAATGGAACAGGATAGAAAGCCCAGAAATAAACTTATGCATCTATGGTCAATTAATCTATGACAAGTGAGACAAGAATATACAATGGAGAAAAGACTGTGTCTTCAATAAGTGGTGCTGGGAAAACTGGACAGCTACATGTAACAGAACGAAATTAGAACATTCTCTAACACCATACACAAAAATAAACTCAAAATGGATTAAAGATCTAAGTGTAAGACTGGATACTATAAAACTCCTGGAGGAAAACATAGGCAAAACCCTCTTTGACATAAATTGCAGCAATATCTTTTTGGATCCATTTCCTAGGGTAATGGAAATAAAAACAAAAATGAAGAAATGAGACCAAATTAAACTTAAAAGCTTTTGCACAGCAAAGGAAACCTAAAACATTAAAAAAACAACCTGTAGAATGGGAGAAAATATTTGCAAATGATGCAACCAACAGGGATTAATTTCCAAGATATACACACAGCTCATACAACTCAATAACAAAATACCAAACAAGACCTAAATAGATATTTCTCCAAAGAAGGCATACAGATGGCTAAGATGTACATGAAAACATGCTCAACATCGCTAATTATTAGAGAAATGTAAATCAAAACTACAATGAGATATCACCTCACATTGGTCAGAAGGGCCATCATTAAAAGGTCTATAAATAATAAATGCTGAAGAAGGTGTGGAGAAAAGGGAACACTCCTACACTGTTGGTGGGAGTGTAAGTTGGTGGAGCCACTGTGGAAGACAGTATGGAGATTCCTTGAAAAACTAAAAATAGAACTACCATAAGATTCTGCAATCCCACTTCTGGGCATATATCCAAACAAAATCATAATTCAAAAAGATACATGCCCCCCAATGTTTATTGTAGTGCTATTTACAATCACCAAGACGTGCAAGAAACCAAAATGTCCATTGACAGATGAATGGGTAGATGAATGTGGTATATTTATACAATGGACTATTTACTCAGCCATAAAAAGAATGAAATAATGCCATTTGCAGCAATATGCATGGATCTAGAGATTATCATACTAAGTGAAGTAAGTCAGCCAGAGAAAGACAAATATCACATGATATTGCTTATATGTGGAATCTAAAAAAAAATTGATACAAATTAACGTATATACAACAGACTCACAGACATAAAAGACAAACTATGATTACCAAAGGGGAAAGGCCAGGGAATAGATTAGGAGTTTGGGATTAACATATACACACTACTATATATAAAATAGATAACCAAGAAGGACCTACTGTATAGCATAGGGAATTCTACTTAATATTTTGTAATAACCGACAAGGGAAAATAATTTGAAAAAATATATTTGTATATAAAAGTGAATAATTTTGCTGTATACCTGAAACTAACACATTATAAATCAACTATACGTCAATATTAATTAATTAAAATTTTAAAAAGAAATAATCACATAAAAGTAAAAAAAAAAATTATCTTGCACAAGGCTGAAAAAAAGAAAAAGTATATAGTTGTATGGAATCCCAGGAGAAACCAATAATAAAGTGGCAGTGCCTAAGTCTAACATCTTCATTCCACAGATGTTGAAACTAAGGATCACAGAGTTAGTAGCAGGGGCTAGATTAGCATCTCTATTCTAGTCTTCCAGCTTAGTGCTTTGAACTACATCTTACTGAAAAGCTCAATAACACTCCCAATTCTGTCACAAAACCTCTGAGAGATCTAATTGTTTGATTAAATCACTGAGAACCCACATGGAGTCAGTGCTGACAGAAATAGCAGGGAGGAGACAAACCAAACAGATAAGAAAAGGCAATAAGGAGGTCAGTGCCAAGGAGTACCCCTTAGTTTGTTCTGTCCTCTTAAAGAGTGGTGGGACATTCATCCGAACACATAATTCATGATCTAGGGAGCATCAGATTTTTTTGACATTAACTTAATTCATATCTGAGCTATAACAAATATTTTACTGAGTGTTTTCTACACCAATAGTCCTGAACATTTCAGAGTATTCCATCCCTCCTTCATCTCCCCCCAAAAGGTGGCTTACCAAGAGTTAACTCTTCTTTACAAAAAAATAGTAGCTAATATATATGAAAAACATGATAAAACAGGAAAAAACCATCATTGGAAAACCAGTAATGTAATAAATCATTCAGAAAAGGATCACAGGTTATTGCTAAAATTTTTGGATGAAAGAGATACGGCAATAGGACAGCCACACAGTCTCTTGAGATTATTTACTAACGACAAAGCAGGAAAGGCATCTTTGCAAAGAAGAAATCCAGGGCACCACCTTAACTGAATGATCAATGTGGCATCGTCTATGGTAGGGCACATGTGTGCCTCTTTCTGGGAAGCAGTGGGAAGAAGAGAGTATCACTCCTGTAGCATAGCTTTGCCTAGATTTTTGTCTGGATCCAACATGGGGATGGGGATTAGAGAAACCAAGGTTGAAAATAATTTTACAAGATACTTGGCCATTATTGTTTAAAAATGTCATAAATTAAAAAGAAGGGTGACAAATCTTCAGTAGAATAAAGATATTAACAGGACAGAATAATGAAATGCAAAACAGGCATTTCACCTTCCCAGAGCACAGATCTGAAAGTCTTCGTCTCTGGGGAATGATGGAAAAATAAAACACATGCCACATACATACAATTATAGCACAGAGTGGACAATTGAATACCTGATATTTTATCAGAGGGATCTGGGATGGGAAAACAATGTTTACCTCAAGCACTCTAATCTCTCTTCTCTGGACACATCTGCCTCTTACTTGACTACAATCTGTCACAGTCCTGCCTTTGATTTCTTGTATTTCCACTTTCTCCCCCTCCAAGTGGGCATGGCTCCCCTCCTCACTTCCATCAGCTCTTTGTTCAAATAGTCTTTTCTAACCATCCTATTGCAAATGACTCCCATCTTTATTCCCTCTCATCCTTCTCTGCTTGATTTTTCTCCAGCTAATTTTTCACTAACATATTATATATTATACTTATTTATATTATATATTTTGTCTCCTTATGCCCAGAATGTAAACACTGTGATGACAGGGCATTTTGTCATCACAAAATTTTGTCAAGTTTTGAGTACCTACTATATTCCAGCATTCGGTTGTGTTTCATATTCCTAGCCTGCCTGGAAATTTCAGTCTCCTAGCCTGTATAGGCCTTTCCATAGCCCAGAAGGGAATTCTAAAAGAATAAATGTGAACTTAGCAACTTCTTTGGCTTGTGATGGCCAGGAGAATTAGCATAATTCTCCCAAAGAGATCATATTCAGGCTTTATAGCAGAAGGTTTACCTTTCTTCTCCCTAATTATGCTGAATTTAGATATAAAAAAGTCAGAAATTAAAATATGGTCACATCATTAAAAGTCCATTATTATAGAATTATCATTTTCCTAGAAGTATTTGCAAAGAGGTGATGCATTCTCCTTGGTATGGTATGTACGAAAAATCTTGCTGGAAGATAGAAATAACACAACTCACAAGATTAGATGTTAAAGTCTCTTAGGAATCTATCTTCTTGCTGCAGCTATGATGCAATGAGGAACCCCAGTCAACTGTATCGCTTGGACAAGCATGACCATCCACCCATATACTATTCCTGCTCTGGATGTTACATGTGCTTTGTATTTGAAGTTATACTCCTGACTCATTGTAACTAAGCCATTTATTTTCAGGATTTTTCCTACAGGGCAAATCCTTCTATACTGAGCCAAATATGCTTTATTCCTCCATCTCCCTTCACAGAACAGTCACCCTACATTAAAAATGACTAGTGAGGATTTGATCTGAAGCCTTAGGCCAGGGAAGAGTATAAAGTTAACTGAACCCCACAGCAAATTGAAACCCTCACTGTTGACTCAAAATTATATCACCTTCAATCTCTAATAGCATATTTGAGACTGAATTGTACAGTTCTGTTGTCATGAGTTAATGGAGAAGTACCTGTTCCAGTTAGGGTTTTTGAGATTATCCCTTGAACAGCTGGTAAGCTGCAGGGTATACCCTGAGTACTCTCTTTACCTGAGATCCAAACTAGAATGATGGCAGAAGTTCCTGAATAAACCTATTTCCAAGACTGGCTATTCTGCCACTTAGATAAAAACTGAGACTCTTCTATACATATTCAACAATCCATTCCCTGCTTTCTTGCCTCAGTAAATCCAGCATCACTCATTATTTCTCTCCTGTTAGGTCTGTGGTAAATTGGGCAAACAGAAAGTCACTGCCTGTCCCTCTATTTATTATAAAGACACCCTGGTACATGACACAACACATTGGCAAGACTCTGATGACCTCGATAGGTCTCTTTCACTGCTTGAATGCACACACAGTGTTAACAAATATTGAAGAACATGTCAAACAGTGTTAACAAATATTGAGGTAGCCAGCAGTGCCCCAAGAGTGATGAGCTTGGGGGAAAATGGAAAAAGCCCACAGACAGCACTCAAGGGAGATGCCAGCAAACCTTAAAGAAACCCTTCAGAAGCCCAGTTAGAGCTCTGAGGCAAACATCAAAACTAATGATGTGTTTGTAAAGAGATGTGTATTTGCCAGGACAACAGGGTAAATGAGGTGTGAGGCAAGCAGGAAGCCTCTGCATGTGGTTTTAAGGCAAAGGGTTGAGTAGGAGAAAAGCACAATCTCCCAATCTTAAATTCTGGCAAAGTTTCTGGCAAGTAAAGCCAAGAAGATTAAAGCATGGATTGAACACTTGTTCTTATCTGCCTGGCATTCATCCCTTCCCCATTTTCTCTTTTTTTTAAACCCATCTGCCATTTGTAAACCATGTTGTTGACATAGAGAAGTTTGAGCCATCCTTAGCTCCAGGGATTGGCAAGCGATTTGGGAATGGAGCATCAAAACATCACATCTGATTGGCTGAAGCGTAGACATGTGACCCACATCCAGACAACCTAAGTCAATGAGACTTATTTCGTAAACCTTTATTAGAACCACTGACAAACAGAGCATTTATTTTTCTGGCTTGAAACTAATAGGGTGAAAACCTTGAGCTGCAGGGACCACCACGAAAGGGGAACGAGCTTTATAATAATGCCAAAACAGAAGGTAGAAAAGAAAGATGAAGGGAAGTTATTTTAAACAAGACATGACTTGAGCCTTTGAATCCAACCTTGTCATAAACCTTTTAATTTGCTGAGCCAATACATGTATTTTTGCTTAAGCCAGTTTGTGGTAGCTTTCTGTCATTTTCACCTGAGTCTATACTTCTAACAAGTATTTACGAACTTCTTTCCCATCTATATCTGAACCCTAAAAAGGATGCATTTCCCTCTGTATCCTTACTTGGAAAGTGTGCAGCATCTGTTTTAAAAGTACACAGTGTCCCTTATGAGGTCAGAAAACTACCCTTTTCCTCTAAGCTGCCTGAAATTGTTTACTTTGTTTGCCAGGATATCCACACTCTACATTCTTATCATCTTCTCCCAGAATCTCTAAGTGCCTCTGACCGCCAACAGCCTCCTCTAAGGATTAAGTTCCCTGTCCCTATGTTATGATGCCTCAACTTGATGAATTAAATATTTGATCTTCTACTTTTTTTCAACATCTGAGATTTGCTTCTTCCTCCAAAACAAATCTGATAACCTGCAGTCTGGAAACCAACCTCTGTTAAATTCAAGTTTCTTAATCTCCAACTTCTATACTCACAGAAAGTGTTACTGTCCCTCCATATCATGGATAAGAACCATTCTCAGTGGAACAAATAATTCACCCTTCCTAACAGAAGAGACCTGGTAAGAACGTTACGTAATAGCAATGGATGCTAAGTAGGTGCTTATTTATATTTCCTGAAAAGGAGAGGCTTCTCCCCTGAAAGAGAACTCAGTTTTCACGAACAGAATTTTAAATAGATATAATTTTAAAGATTTTAAATTAGCGTGTTTCCTGTAATAGGAATGCACCATCCACTGTATCCCTCTGAAAGAAAGACTTACAGCACAGTTACAGGGAGTATGGTCAGCAGCCTCAAGCTTTTCAGTTCCTTCAGCATCTACTACAGCTGTAGAGAGTTACTGGAAATAAACTCCCTCTCAGGGAAGCACTCTTCACATGATGGGGCAAGGCAGGGGTTTAAATGCCAAGATATTTTGATATAATATGTGACAACTCTGATAAATAATATACGCTCAAAAGATTCTTACCAAGTGGACTGAGATTTAAGAACCTACATTGCAATTTAATTTATCACTTTTCTCAATTCTCTTTCTCTTCCATTCATAGGTATTAATCCCTTAAAAACTTCTTATACCCAAAGTCCATCTCAGCATCTGCTTCTGGAAAATATAACCTTCAATAATTGTTACTTCAATTCATTGCTTGAGAAAACAGGCAATAAAATGGAATTTCATGGTAGGTTAATCACCAATCTGGCAACCAAGACAACATTACTAGTAGTAGGTGGAACACAGATGGCTCCTACAAAAAAGTAGTGCCTTAATTGTTAAAACTTCTACCAGAAGACAAAGAAGCACCCAAGTAGTAATCTCAACCACTTTTGCTCATGTACAATAACAAGTTGAGAACTCCCTCTGACCAAAGAACCTGGAAGGATAAAGATCTACCTAATTCAGATACTCACAGGAGGAGTTTTGTCCACACCCAGGCAAAGAGTTGAATCACCCACCACCTCACTCATTGTGAACAGTGTGTTCTGGCCCCATCTGATCAGAAGAGCTGGTAACAAAACCTGGAAGTAGTGCAGCCCAGTGGATCTTGAGCCAAGAGGGAGGCAAGCAGAGCTGATCAGCCCCAGAGCAAAATCTTTACCAGGTGTGGCCCATTCCCATGTTATACACAGGCAGGAGAATTAATTCACAGCCAAGGCTGAGGGTAGCTACTGGCCCCTCCCAATCAGAGACCCTGTTAGGGAAATTGAGAGTATATTGGAGTGGCCCCTCACCCCTCCCACCTAGGCAAGGGATCTGAAACACAGACCCACATACTATAAAGAGCATCTTTTGGCTTCATCTGATGAGAAGGGCTGGCAAAAACTGAAAGCTGTTTGATCCAGCAGTGCTTGAACCAGGATGAGGACATGCAGAGCCAATAGTTTGCAGAGAAAATGCAGTAACCCTGTTCTGACAGGGAACTTGGAGTAAAGCTCAGCTTGAGTTAAGACAACAAAGAGCTTTACAGGCTTTAGAGCTGCTTCCCCTGCTATTCATAGCCCTGTCATCACTGAATAAGGCCTTCAGAGCTTCCTCCACAAGAGGGCAGACAGCAGTATCAAGCAGTATCAGCAGTATTTCGTCTTGTGGAACTGAAAACCACAGCCACAGAAAGATAGAGAAAATGAAAAAGCAGAGGACTTTGTACCAGATGAAGGGACAAGCTAAAACCCCAGAAAAACAACTAAATGAAGAGAAGAGAGGCACCCTTACAGAAAAAGAATTCAGAATAATGATGGTGAAGATGATCCAGGACTTTGAAAAAAGACTGGATGCAAACATCGAAAAGTTTACCAAAGACCTAGAAGAATTAAAGAGCAAACAAACAGAGATATGCAACACAATAACTGAAATGGAAAATACACTAGAAGGAACCAATAGCAGATTAACTGAGGCAGAAGGGCGCATAAGTGACCTGGAAGACAGAATGGTGAAAATCACTGATGCAGAAAAGAACATGGAAAAAAGAATGAAAAGAACTGAAGACAGCCTAAGATACCTCTGGGACACTGTTAAATGCACCAACATTCACATTATAGGGGTCCCAGAAGGAGAAGAGAGAGAAATTCCCTTAGAAAATATTGAAAGAGATTCTAGTTGAAAACTTCCCTAACATGGGAAAGAAAATAGCCACCCATGTCCAGGAAGTGCAGAGAGTCCCAGGCAGGATAAACCCATGGAGAAATACACCAAGACACAGAGTAGTCAAACTGACAAAAATTAAAGACAGAGAAAAGTTATTAAAAGCAACAAGGGAAAAATGACAAATAACATACAAGGGAACTCCCATAAGGGTAACAGCTGATTTCTCAGCAGAAACTCTGCAAGCCAGAAGGGAGTGGCATGATATATTTCAAGTGATGACAGGGAAGAACCTACAACCAAGAATACTCTACCCAGCAAGGATCTCATTCAGATTTGACAGAGAAATCACAAGCTTTACAGACAAGCAACAGCTAAGAGAATTCAGCACTACCAAATCAGCCTACAACAAATGCTAAAGGAACTTCTCTAAGTGGGAAACATAAGAGAAGAAAAGGACCTACAAAAACAAAAACAAACCAATGAAGAAAATGGTAATAGGAACATACAAATCGATAATTACCTTGAATGTAAATGGACTAAATTCCCCAACCAAAAGAAACAGACTGGCTGAATGGATACAAAAATGGGACCCATATACATGCCGTCTACAAGAGACCCACTTCAGACCTAGGGACACATACAGACTGAAAGTGAGGGGGTGGAAAAAGATATTCCATGCAAATGAAAATCAAAAGAAAGCTGGAATAGCAATAGTCACATCAGATAAAATAGACTTTAAAAAAAAGTTACAAGAGACAAGAAAGGACATTACATAAAGATCATGGGATTAATCCAAGAGGAGGATATAGCAATTATAAATATATATGCACCCAATATAGGAGCGCCTCAATATATAAGGCAAATGCTAACAACTATGAAAGAGGAAATCGACAGGAACACAATCATAGTGGGGAACTTTAACACCCCACTTACCCCAATAGAGAGGTCATTCAGGCAGAAAATTAATAAGGAAACACAAGCTTTAAATGACACAATAAATCAGCTTGATTTAATAGATATCTATAGGATATTACATCCAAAACCAGCAGATAGCACATTCTTTTCAAATGCACATGGAACATTCTCCAGGATAGATCACATTTCGGGTCATAAATCAAGCCTTGGTAAATTCAAGAAAATTGACATCATATCAAGCATCTTTTCCGACAACAACACTATGCGATTAGAAATCAATTACAGGAAAAAAAAACTGCAAGAAACACAAACACATGGAGCCTAAATAATACACTAGTAAATAACCAAGAGATCACTGAAGAAATCAAAGAGGAAATCAATAAATACCTAGAGACAAATGACAATGAAAACACAATGATCCAAAACCTATGCTATGTAGCAAAGACAGTTCTAAGAGGGAAGTTTATAGCAATACAATCCTACCTCAAGAAATAAGAAAAATCCCAAATAAACAATCTAACCTTACACCTACAGAAACTAGAGAAAGAAGAGCAAACAAAACCCAAAGTTAGTAGACAAACTGGGACATTTGTAGAGACATGGATGGACCTAGAGACTGTCATACAGAGCGAAATGAGTCAGAAAGAGAAAAACAAATATCATATATTATATATGTGGACTATAGAAAAATGGTACAAAGCAACTGGTTTGCAAGGCAGACATAGAGACACAGATGTAGAGAACAAACAAATGGACACCAAGTGGGGAAAGCAGGGAGGGTTGGGGGGGTGTATTGGGAGTTTGGGATACCAGATTGTTCACTCTTAATATATGCTGTTTATTGTCTGTTAACTGTATCTCAATAAAAGTTCTTTAAGAAAAGAAAAAATATGTAAAAATACATACTTTTTATAAGCACACCCTCAAAAATGACTACCTATACCATTACCCTGTGAAATTCCTCTATAATGGCAAAGGTGTTATAATAATTAACACTAGTGCCCAAAGAGGCAGGTGGTCCATCTTTAATTATTACTGTACCATTAAGTATGCCAAATTAAATCTTCCCCCAAAACTTAAATCCTTATGATATTTATCTAATGGAAAGAGTAAAGTCATAGTCACAGGCAGAGCTGAAGTCTCAAGAAGTAAAATGAAACAAGTTTAAAAATAACAACACCCGCAGTATTGTTTCAGAAAACTGTAAGTAATTAGTGCTTTGTTTTACTTCCATGAAAAGGAAGACATCAAAAACAAAACAAAACAAAAACACCAAAAAAACAACTACATGCACCATGGGGCTTGATGTTCCAATTAGAAAGAAAAAATACTTCAATAGGTGACTCTGTAGAAGAATATACTTAATTTAAGAATGTGAACTTTTCCTTTAAACACTAAAGACAAAGTGTATTTGTACAAAATAGAAAAAGTCTCTCCCCTCACCTCTCTCCCTCTCTCCCTCTCTCCCTCTCTCTCTTTCTCTCTCTCTCTCTCTCACACACACACACACACACACAAATACACAGACATAGAGAGAAGGAAGGAGGAGAGGGAGGGAAGGAGGAGGGAAGGAAGGAAAGAAGGGAGAGAGAGAGATTATGGAGGAAGTGAGGGACATATCAAGCTGTTGTAGAGATTCTAAAAATTTTCAATTTTCTATGTTTGTAGGCAGACTTTGTAGCCAGCTCAACAAAGATGCAGGAAGAAAAGAAGCAAAGGTAATAACCACTCATCTGGGTCAGCCTAATTTTTTAACCCACAGAATATTGAGCTAAATAAATACTAGTAATTATACACAATCACGTTTTGGGAAGGTTTATTAAGCAATAGCATTATGGCATCAATAGGTAACTAGTAGCCAAGCTTTCATATGATGAATATGATAATATCTAAGTCCATCCAAGATCATTATGCCAACATGGTGAGGTGAGGGCCCTCTTCCAGGTCCATGTATCCTTACATGGTAGAAGGGACAAGGGAGGTCTCTCAGGCCTCATTTATAAGAGCACTGATCCTATTTGTGCTCTTATAGGCTCTGCCAAACACCTCCCAAAGTTTCCACCTCCTAACACCATCAGCTTCAGCGATTAGGATTCCAAATGCGAATTTGGGGGAATACAAGCATTCTGACCATCACAGCCTATTTTTATGATTAATAATCAGGACACAATGGATAATAAATAGCGAACAAAGAACACAATATTAATCCCATGCTTCTGACAGTCTAGCTGGTAAGAAAAACCCCCAGGCAGCATCTACCATTGCTGTTGCTGTGCCTATATCTTCACGTGTTAAAGTGGTGTTCTATGACCTTCAAAGTTGAGCTGAGCCCATGGGGCCCTTTTTTTTCCCACACCATTGTATCTATTTTTTTTAAAAAAGCTCTTTATTGGAATATAATTGCTTTACACTGTTGTGCCAATTTTTGAGGTACACCAAAGTGAATCAACTGTATTTATACACATATCCCCACCCTCCTACGATGATCCCTCCCACCCTCCCTATCCTGGCCCTCTAAGTCATCACACATCATCAAGTTTATCTCCTTATGTTATGCAGAAACTTCCCACAAGCTATCTATTTTACATTTGGTGGTGTTTATATGTCAAAGGTATGCTCTCACTATGTCCCAGCTTCCCCTTTGTTCCCCCCACCCCTGATCCTGTGTCCTCAAGTCAGTTCTCTACATCTCCATCTTTATTCTTGCCCTGTCACTGGGTTCATCAATAACCATATTTTTTTTTAGATTCCATGTGCATATGGTATTTGTTTTTCTCTTTCTGGTTTACTTCACTCTGTATGACAGTCTCTAGGTCTATCCACCTCATTACAAATAACTCAATTTCATTCGTTTTTATGGCTGAGTAATATTCCATTGTATATATGTGCCACATCTTCTTTATCCATTCATCTGTTGATGGACATTTAGGTTGCTTCCATGTCCTGGCTATTGTAAATAGTGCTGCAATGAACATCATGGTACATGTTTCTTTTTGGATTATGGTTTTCTTTGGGTATATGCCCAGTAGTGGGATTGCTGTGTCATATGGTAGTTCTATTTTTAGTTTTTTAAGGAACTTCCAAATTGTTTTCCATAGTGGCTGTACTAACCTACATTTGCACCAACAGTGCAGGAGAGTTCCCTTTTCTCCACACCCTCTCCAGCATTTATTGTTTCTAGTTTTCTGATGATGGCCATTCTGATCGGTGTGAGGTGATACCTCACTGTGACTTTGACTTGCATTCCTCTAATGATTAATGATGTTGAGCATCTTTTCATGTGTTTGTTGGCCATCTGTATGTCTTCTTTGGAGAACTGTCTATTTAGGTCTTCTGCCTGTTTGTGGACTGGGTTATTTGCTTTTTTGGTATTAAGCTGCATGAGCTGCTTATATATTTTGGAGGTTAATCCTTTGTCCATTGCTTCATTGCCAAATATTTTCTCCAACTTTGAGGGTTGTCTTCTAGTCTTATTTATGGTTTCTTTCACTGTGCAAAAGCATTTGTTTCATTAGGCCCCATTTGTTTATTCTTGATTTTATTTCCATTATTCTAGCAGGTGAATCTTTGATGTATGTCGTAGAGTGTTCTGCCTATGTTTTCCTCTAGGAGTTTTATAGTGTCTGGCCTTACATTTAGGTTTTTAATCCATTTTGAATTTACTTCTGTGTATGGTGTTAGGAAGTGTTCTAATTTCATTCTTTTACATGTAGCTGTCCAATTTTCCCAGCACCACTTATTAAAGAGACTGTCTTTTTTCCATTGTATATTCTTGCCTCCTTTATCAAAGATAAGGTGCCCATATGTGGGTGGATTTATCTCTGGGCTCTCTATTGTGTTCCATTGATCTACCTTTCTATTTTTGTGCCAGTACCATACTGTCTTGATCACTGTGGCCTTGTAGTATAGTTTGAAGCCAGGGAGGCTGATTCCTCCAGCTCCATCTTTCCTTCTCTAGATTGCTTTGGCTATTCGGAGTCTTTTGCATTTCCACGCAAATCGTAAAATTTCTTGCTCTAGTTCTGTGAAAAATGCCTGTGGTAATTTGATAGGGATTGTGTTGAATCTATAAATTGCTTTGGGTAGGATAGTCATTATCATAATGTTGATTCTTCCAGTTCAGGAATGTGGTATGTCCTTCCATCTGTTTGTGTCATCTTTGATTTCTTTCATCAGTGGCTTATAGTTTTCTGCATACAGATCTTTTTCCTCCTTAGGCAGATTTATTCCTAGGTATTGTATTCTTTTTGTTGCAATGATGAATGGGAGTGTTTCCTTAATTCCTCTTTCTGCTTTTTCATTGTTAGTGTATAGGAATGCAAGAGATTTCTGTGCATTAATTTTGTATCTTGCTACTGTACTAAATTCATTGACTAGTGCTAGCAGTTTTCTGGTAGAATCTTTAGGGTTTTCTATGTATAATATCATGTCATCTGCAAAGAGTGACAGTTTTACTTCTTCTTTTCCAATTTGGATTCCTTTTATTTCATTTTCTTCTCTGATTGCTGTGGCTAAAACTTCCAAAACTATGTTGAATAATAATGATGAGAGTGGTCACACTTGTCTTATTCCTGTCCTTAGAGGGAATGCATTCAGTTTTTCACAATTGAGAATGATGTTGGCAGTTGGTTTGTCATATATGGCTTTTATCATGTTGAGGTAATTTCCTTCTATGCCCATTTTCTGGAGAGTTTTTATCATAAATGGGTGTTGAATTTTGTCAAAAGCTTTTTCTGCATCTATTGAGATTACCATATGGTTTTTATCCTTCAATTTGTTGATATGATGTATCACGTTGATTGATTGGCATATATTGAAGAATCCTTGCATTCCAGGAATAAACCCCACTTGGTCATGGTGTATGATCTTTTTAATGTGCTGTTGGACTCTGCTCCTATTTTGTTGAGAATTTTTGCATGTATATTCATTAGTGATATTGGCTGTAGTTTTCTTTTTTTGTGACATCTTTGCCTGGTTTTGGTATCAGGGTGATGGTGGCCTTGTAGAATGAGTTTGGGAGTGTTCCTTCCTCTGCAATTTTTTGGAAGAGTTTGAGAAGGATAGGTGTTAGCTCTTCTCTAAATGTTTGATAGAATTTGCCTGTGAAGCCATCTGGCCCTGGGCTTTTGTTTGTTGGGAGATTTTTAATCACAGTCTCAATTTCCATGCTTGTGATTGGTCTGTTCATATTTTCTATTTCTTCCTGGTTCAGTCTTGGAAGATTGCACTTTTCTAAGAATGTATCCGTTTCTTCCAGGTTATCCAATTTATTGAAATATAGTTGCTTGTAGCAGTCTCTCATGATCTTTTGTATTTCTGCAGTGTCAGTTGTTACTTCTCCTTTTTCATTTCTAATTCTGTTGATTTGCATCTTCTCCCTTTTTTTTTCCTGATGAGTCTGGCTAATGGTTTATCAATTTTATTTATCTTCTCAAAGAACCAGCTTTTAGTTTTATTGATTTTTGCTATCATTTCTTTCATTTCTTTTTCATTTATTTCTTATCTGATCTTTATGATCTCTTTCCTTCTGCTCACCTTGGCATTTTTTTTGTTCTTCTTTCTCTAGTTGTTTTGGGTGTACAGTTAGGTTGTTTATTCAAAATTTTTCTTGTTTCTTAAGGTAGGATTATATTGCTATAAACTTCCCTCTTAGAACTGCTTTTGCTGTGTCCCATAGGTTTTGGGTCATCGTGTTTTCATTGTCATTTGTTTCTAGGTATTTTTTGATTTCCTCTTTGATTTCCTCAGTGACTTCTTGTTATTTAATAGCACATGGTTTAGGGTCCATGTGTTTATATTTTTTATAGTTTTTTCCTGTAATTGATATCTAGTCTCATGACATTGTGGTCAGAGAAGATGTTTGATATGATTTCAACTTTCTTGAATTTACTGAGGCTTGATTTATGCCCCAAGATATGATCTATCCTGAAGAATGTTCCACGTGGACTTGAGAATAAAGTGTATTCTGTAGTTTTTGGATGAAAGGTTCTATAAATATCAATTAAGTCAAGATGCTCTAATGTCTCATTTAGAGCTTGTGTTTATTTTCTGTTTGGATGATCTGTCCATTGGTGAAAGTGAGGTGTTAAAATCTCCTACTATTATTGTGTTTCTATTGATTTCTGCTTTTAAAGCTGTTAGCATTTGCCTTATGTATTGATGTGCTCCTATTTTGGGTGCATAGATATTTACAATTGTTGTATGTTCTTCTTGGATTGATCCCTTGATCATTATGTAGTGTCCTTTCTTGTCTCTTGTAATAGTCTTTACTTTAAGGTATAATTTGTCTGATATGAGTATTGCTACTCCAGCTTTCTTTTGACTTCCATTTGCATGGAATATCTTTTTCCATCCCCTCACTTTCAGTGTGTATGTGTCCCTAGGTCTGAAGAGGGTTTCTTGTAGACAGCATATATAAGGGTCTTGTTTTTGTATTCATTCAGCCAATCTGTGTCTTTTGGTTGGAGCATTTAATCCATTAATATTTAATGTAATTATTGACATGTATGTTCCTATTACCATTTTCTTAATTGTTTTGGCTGTGTTTTTGTGGATCTTTTTCTTGTCTTGTGTTACTGCCTAGAGGAGTTCCTTTAGCAGTTGTTGTAAGGCTGGTTTAGTGGTGCTGAATTCTCTTAACTTTGGCTTGTCTGTAAAGCTTTTGATTTCTCCGTGGAATCTGAATGAGATTCTTGCTGGATAGAGTATTCTTGGCTGTAGGTTTTTCTCTTTCAGGACTTTCAGTATACCATGCATTCCCTTCTGGCCTGCAGAGTTTCTGCAGAAAGCTCAGCTCTTATCCATATGGGTTTTCCCTTATATGTTATTTGTTATTTTCCTCTTGATGCTTTTAATATTTTTTCTTTGTGTTTAATTTTCATTAGTTTGATTAATATGTGCCTTGGTGTGTTTCTCCTTGGGTTTATTCTGTATGGGACTGTCTGCTCTTCTTGGACTTGGTTTACTATTTCCTTTCCCATGTTGGGGAAATTTTCCACCATAATCTCCTCAAATATTTTCTCAGACCCTTTCTTTTATTTCATCTTCTTCTGGAATGCCTATGATTTGAATGTTGGTATGCTTAATATTACCCCGAGGTCTCTGAGACTATCTTCCATTCTTTTTATTCTTTTTTCTCTTGCTCTGTGGCAGTTATTTCCCCCATTCTATCTTCCAACTCACTTATTCATTCTTCTGCCTCAGTTATTCTGCTGTTTATACCATCTAGAGTATTTTTAATTTCAGTTATTATGTTGTTTATTACTGTTTGTTTGTTCTTTAGTTCTTCTGTGTATTTATTAAATGTTTCTTGTATTTTCTCTATTTTGTTTTCAGGATTTTGGATCATTTTTATTATCATTACTCTGAATTCTTTTTCAGGCAATTTTCCAATCTCTTCTTCATTTATTTGGCCTGGTTGATTTCTATCTTGCTCCTCTGTCTGCAAAGTGTTTCTTTGTTTTCTCATTTTGTCTAATTTATCATATTTGCTCTCTCCTTTCCCTTTTCTGCTTAGTAGAAATTCCTCTTGTCCCTGTTCTGTTTGATTTGAGGTGTCAAGCACTGGAGCTTGCTGGCCTTTGATTGGGTTTGGAGCTTGTGGTTAAGAATGAGAACTCTGGGGGAGCACTTGCTGATTAATATTCCATGGGGTCAGAAGTTCTCTGGCAATCCAATGTCCTAGACTCTGCTCTGCTGTCTCAGAGGTCCAGCTTTGTCCCCTGGCTGGGGCACCAAGACCCTGGAAGCTGCACGGCATAAAGACAAAGGAGGTAGAAGGAGAGCAAAGGAAAAAAGTAAGAAAAAAGAGAAAAAAGGGAAAGGGCAGACAGATCCCCAAGATTGGTGGTAGTATCAACTCTACTCAGTCAAAATCACACAAGGAGATGTGCACACTTGCACTTGCAGAAAGAGAAGAGAAACAGAAACCAATGGAAAGAGAAAAGGGTAGGGCAGAGAAAAGGAAGAAGAAAGGACTCATACCAATTGCAAGAAAATTTACATACACATACATAAGTTAAAAGATTAACTGACACATACCTAAGACCAGTAAGGAGATAAACATACCAAAAAGTCCTCCAATACTTCTAGGTATGGCTCTGCCCTTGCTGTGGAGAGGACTGTGGAGAGCTCAGACTGTGATCTGGTATTAATCTCATGTGTATTTGTCCCCACTGTCCCTGGTTGTCCCCTATGTCTGCAGTCTCTATTGTAGAAACACTCGTCTAATCAGGTGATCCACAGATGCAGGGTCTATCAAGCCTATTGTGGGCATTAAATCTGCTCCTCCTGTGGCCGTTTCTCTTTCTCTTCTTTGGTTCTACAGATCTTGGGTATCAGTTTTGGTTTTGGTCCCTACTTTGCATGTGGGTTGCTCTCAGGAGTAAGTTCTCTGCCCAGGCAAGAGGGGGTGAGTCACTGACAACTTCAGGTTGGGGTAGGGAGGGCAGTCTAACTGAAATCTCCGGGATTGCTTGCAGCAGCAGAGTTCAGTGTGAGCCTGCGATGTGCTGTGCATTCTCCCAGTGAAGCTGGTTTTGATAGCGGGACCCTTGGTGTTGGTGCACTTCCCCCTGCTGCCGGGAGTGAGTGGCCAATAACTTGTCTTACACACAGGACCCTTGGCGGCTGTGGGTGAATGGGCTGCTGGCTGGCGGTGCAGCAGTGGGGGCAGGGGTGCAGGGTGGAAGGCAGGTGGGCGGGTGTTCCGCGGGACCCAGCGGCGCGCAGGGCTGGTGGGGGAGTGAGGCTGTGGGCTTTTCGAGCCCGCAGATGCAAGTTGAGCCGCTTCACCACTGCCTGTGGGTTCACAGAGAGGGATTTTCCTCCCACACACTCTGAAACAAAAGTCCCCTGCCTCTCAGTCTGTCCCAGGTTTTTCCCCAATCTCCCTATCTTGCTGGCACACCAGCCTGCCAGGCTTTTCTCATGCAGCCAGTCCCAGTTCTCTCCCTGGGGACTGTTCTCTGAAGCCCAAGCCTGGGTGCCCAGCCCCCACCTCCTCCGCAGGTGAGCAGCTTAGCTTCTCTGGCTGGGGAGTGCTGCCTTACTGCTCCGTGCCGGGATCTCTCCACTCTGCCCTGGGCAGACCCGCCATTGCTCTCTCTTCTGGGTGCTCCGCAGCTACCCCTGTCCTTCCCCTTCAGCGAGGGGGCTCCCCTACGTGTAGGAGCCTTCCCTCCTCACAGCTCCCTCCCAGAGGGGCCTGTCTCCTCAGAATTCTTTGTCTCTCTTTTTTTTTTTTTTCCTTTCTTTCCTTTGCACTACCCTATTAAGTGGAATTTCTCTTGCCTTTTTGGCAGTCTGAGGTCTCCTGCTGGCATTCCGGAGATGTTCTCCAGGAGCCACTCCCCAAGTGGCTGTATTTTTGATGTATTTGTGCAGAGGAAGGTGATAGCCGAGTCCTACTCCTCTGCCATCTTTCTCTGAATTAATGGGGTCTTTTTCTGCTTAAAGTTGTTTTTCACTTATTCTCTGCAAATACTTAACTAAATGCACCACTCTGCATACTGAATTCACCATCTGATTATGTTTTGCATGATCTGAAGTGACCTCATTTTCATTCGTGCATTCTTCTAGTCAATCATTCATTATTCCATAACTATTTGTGGGATCCAACTATATGTGAATTGCTGTGGAAGATTTTAGATATACAGCAATAAAATATAGGGAAGAATCAACCTCAAGAAGCTTCTAGAACAGAAGGAGAGGTATGTAAGTAAATAGGCAAATGCTATATCATGTGGTCAGTGCTGAGAAGGATTTACAGTGGATTCTTTGTCTATAATATATGGGGCACCTAACCCAGTTTTGGGACGAAGGTGGTCAGTGAGGTCCTCTAGCAGCCAAGTTTGTAAAAATTGATCTAAAGGCACTGTTTCAGGGGGAAAAATGATTTAGGATCTTGTTAAATGCAAATCCCAGAGCCCCAAAATAGACCTAACATATGTAAATCTCTGAAGCTAGGGCTGAGTAACCTAAATTTTAACAATTATGCTAGGTCATTCATGTGTCCAGAACAGCTACTCTAGATTAATTGACATCTACTTGGCGACCTGGAGGGTCTTGATTAAATTCAAGAGTTGTTCTTCCTCAATGTACATAAATAAGCAAGTATCAAGTTAAAATGTAATTCCGTGGGAGAGATTTCTGAGATAGTATTGATTCAAATGTACGAGTAAATCATTAACAAACTGATTTTTTTTTTTTTTTTTTTTTTTTTGAACAATGGTAACAATTTGTAACCCACTCCATTAACTGGTGAAAACACAGAGGGCTGTAGAGGTTATTGGTTGAGTTCAGCCTCTTGGGCCAGATTTCCTGTGCTGAACTTTTAGCTCTGCCACTTACCATCTGTGTAGCCTGACGCAAACAACCTAATCCCTCTGTGCGTCACTTTCAAATGTGAAACCAGGATCATAGTGAGATACTTACCTTATGAGCAGCAGTGAGAACAAAATAAATTAATACATGTAAAGCACTTGACACACATAAGTTAATATAGGTAAAGTGCTTGGCACCTGGCAAATACAATAATAGCATTAGAAATTATCTTTAATCTTAGACTCTTAATTCATTGCTTCTCTAGGCCTAACTTAAACTCATGACCTTCTCCTTCCTTGCACGTCATTCTCCCATTGTCTTTCTGTTGGAAGATATTCTATGAGATATTCCATGATGTGAGTCAGGAGAGACCTGTGAATCAGGTGTGTCTGACTGTCATCTGAGAATCACCTTAAGGAGAGGTTTGTTCCCCATAGAGTGTTAGCCTCATCCTGGGTCAGCAAGGTCCTTTGGAAAATTAATTTATCCTTAGGGTCATAGAAATCTAGAAATCTTATATTTCATTTTTATCTCTTAAGACCAACAAATCATTCCACTTCCACTTCAATAGCACATTCCTGAGTTATGGAAAGTGAAGAAATGCTGAAAATACAAAAAATTAGGCAGTTGGCATTTACATCCCCTACTTTCTTGTATGTGATGAAATGTATCTCCTGGCTCTTCATTACAGAGCTACTTGAAGCCTCTGCTCCTGGAAACTCCTTATTGTTTCAATGCATTCTTCTGATAATGTGCCTGTAAAAGGGGTTTTGGAAAAATTGAATCTCATCACATACCCACTATTCTACAATTCTGTAAAATTCCAGTGAAATTAAATGAACATAAAAATAGTACAAATTGAATATTTTAAATACCAACTAAGAAAATTTTAAAAATAGATCCTTGCTTTAGAAATTAAACCTCTTTGATTCATAAGAAGAATTTTTAAAGCTATGTATAAAGGTGATTCACTCATGTATTTTTATCAAGTTGTATAACTTAGTAATAAGTTATGAGTTCTTTATGTGTTATGGATATAAGTACTTTGTCACATATATGTTTTCCAAATATTTTCTCCTAGTCTGTAACTTGTCTTTTAATTTCCTGAAGAGCATCTTTGGGAAAGCAAAGGTTTTTAATTTTTATAAAGTATTATCATTTTTAATGATTCATACTTCTTGGGTCCTATATAAGAAATCTTGTTGTAATCCACATCACAAATATTTTCTCCTATTTTTTCCTAGAACTTTAACAACTTTAGTTTCTATATGTAGATCTATCATCCATTTCAACTTAAAATGGGCAAAATATTTGAATAAACATTTTGCCAAAGAAAATATGCAAATGAAAGATATGCAAAGGATAAGATACACAATATTGTTAGTTATTAGGGAAGTCAAATGAAAGCCATATGAGATACTACTCTACCCCTGGTAGAATAGCTAAAAATCAAAAGACTAGCAATATCAAGGGTTGGTGAAAATGTGGAGTAATGGAAATCTCATAAATTGGTGATGGGAAGGCAAAATAGTGCAACCACTTTAGCAATTAGTTTTGCAATTTCTTCTAGTATTGAACATAAAATTACTATGTGATCCAGCAATTCCACTCCTCAGTAACTATATAAGGGGAAACAAAAAAACTATGTTCCTGTAGAGACTTGTACACAAATGGTAATAATAGCACTGGAAAGAATCAAAATGTATTTCAACTTGTGAGTAGATAAACAAACTATGATATATCCATAATGTGGAAGACTAGTCAGCAACAAAATAAATGAGCTCCTGGTATGTGAAATGACACGGATGAATCTCAAAAGCTTTGTGCTAAGTGAGAAAAAACAGACATGAAAGACTACATACTGTATGATTTCATTTACGTGAACTTCTAGAAAAGGTAAAATTATAGTGACAGAAAGCAGAGTAGTAGCTTCCTGAGGCTGAGAGGGAAAGGAAAGCACTGACTGACAAGGGGCTGAGGGCACTCTTTGGGGTGAAGGAAATATTCCTTATCCTTATTGTGGCAGTAGTGGCATAATTGTATAAATTTGTCCAAATGCATTTAAGTGTGGACTTGTTGAGGTTTGTATGTAAATTATTATTTGATAAGCTGATTTTAAAATGCAATTAAATTAAAATGTCTTTAAGTTGAAGAAGAGTGATTTACACAATAACATTTGTCCTCTCCCCAAAACAAATGAAATGTTCTTTTGTGTACAGACATATTTTATGGTATTTATATTCTGCTGGAGGAATTATACCAGAGCTTTTAGCCCAATGTAAACACTGACATTTGCACTGGAACACAGATTGATTAAATCACCGAAAGGAAGTGAGAACTTAGTTATCTAGTTTGAATTTTCAGAAGTATTTAAAACCATTCACCTTGTCTTCTACTGAAAATGTTATATAATTGGCAATGGCTATGGCAATTTTCTCTGGGGAAGTTTGAAGCAATTGGAATTATTTATTCTTTAATGAAATGTCTGAGGATCAATTCAAGTAAAAATTCTCAAAAACCTGAGATTTTGTGTTAAATTAAAATATTAGAGTATCTTGATCTTCATTGAGATAGTTACTGTCAGTAGTTCCTGTGCTCTTTAAACCACTTGAAAGCCTTTGGGAAACAAGATGAAAGAAATGAGAGTAAAAGGGACATTGGGGATTCCCCAAATATATAAAATGTCCTATGGGCTAGAAACTAACAAGGACTTCATAACATAGATTTGGAGATTAAAACTAACACAATAAAATAATATGGCATTGTATACTCAAGACCCTGTAGTCCCTGCGCTGCCTAGAATGGGGAAAGGAGAATTAACATATTAAAACACGGCATGGCTCATCACACAACCTCCAGTGTTCAAATAAAAGTGCTTAGAAAGAGCAAGCTGTTGAGAACCCAAAAAGGCCGAATGAGAAATTTACAGTGCCTACTTTCCACTGCCATGGGTGTAATACTGATTAAGTGTGAAAAACTTACCATACGATTTCAAGAAGAAAAAAAAAGGGACTACGATGATAGTCAGAGACCTTCTTAGGGGACATGGGACTTAAACTGGCCCTGTTGGACTAATAGATTTTGGGATAAGTTGAAGGGAAAACAGAGACAGGATTTAAAACAAGGCATGGAGAATGGACTGCATATAGCATAGGGTAGAGAACAGAGTGAGTTTGGCAACCATTGCTATCATGCCAAGCAATATCTCCAAATCATCAAACCAGGAAGGATGGGGACGAATGAAAATATGGTTTCCAAAGGATATAACGGGAATTAAAATAAGCCACCAAAAAAACAAATAAATAAAACTACCATAAGCCACTGATTGAAACTGATGGCTTTCCAAAAAAAAAAAAAAAAAAAAAGTAAATAAATATACTAGCAAATTTCTCAAAACTGAATGACATTCAAATTCAGATTGAAAGAGTCCAATAAGTGTTCACCAAAGTGAATAAAATGAATCCCGACCAAAGCATGTATTTGGGGAATTTCAGAATGCCAGGAATAAATAAAAGAGCCTACAGGCTTTGAGACAGCTAGATAAATATGAGAAAAGAAGGGCAATACCGTTCTCTCTGTCACAAGTGGATGCCAAAGATAACAGAGCCATGTCTTCAAATATTAGGCAGGAAAATTAATTTCAGATTAGAATTATGTACTCAGCCACACTTTCATTAAACGTGAAAACAGAAAGTATCACTTAGACATCTTTTGGTTGTTTTTTGTTAGTTTTAATTTCTTTTGTTTTTGTTTTATGTTTCTGTGCATTCTTCTCAAGAAGTTACTGAGGAGAA
This sequence comes from Hippopotamus amphibius kiboko, assembly GCF_030028045.1. Taxonomy (NCBI): domain Eukaryota; kingdom Metazoa; phylum Chordata; class Mammalia; order Artiodactyla; family Hippopotamidae; genus Hippopotamus; species Hippopotamus amphibius. The sequence continues at coordinate 22,964,190 of NC_080190.1, forward strand.
ACCCCCCAAAAATGAGGTCCGTTAAAAAACTAAAAGAGACAGAGAATCCAACATTCAGAGAATAGCTCTAAAAGTAATTGGTAGAAATTTCAGTATTTGAATGGAGGATGGAAACTTGGATAGAATTCAGAGGAAATAAAACTGGAATCAATTTTCAGAAATGGTTAAGCCATTTGAAAAAAAAGTACTGTTAGTCATGTGATGGTAATGGCAGACATAGTTTATAATGGGTATATTAAAATTATGCAAGTGAAGAAAAGAAACATGATCTTAATGCATTATTTGATACTGCAGGGAATAACACATACAGAGGCATAATAATATAAATGTTTGCATTAATTAAATAAAATTTTCTTTACTCTGAGAATAGAAAAAAATATAATCTGTGGATAAATTGTTATATGATCATGGTAGCACTTAATCTTCATCTATATTAACAAAATATTGACAGATAATATACAAAATAGATAGTGAGAACATGTAGATATAGTATTATAAATACATGAATGCCAAGATAATTGCACATCAATCATTAAAAACAGGTTTCTTTTGGGAACCTAACTGGAGAATTTTAAACGGTGAAGCAGGACTCATACCATTTTATTATAAGTATTTTAGTATTTTATTTTTAATTTTATATTTAAATTTATTCTTTATTTTTTTCCTAACAAAAAAATCAGAGACATCATGGAGTTTATAATACTGGAAATCTTTACAAAAAATTAAACAGCTTCCTGTCTAGGACTGGATAAAATTAACTCCCAAGGTTTCCTTCATTTAGGGTTTTAAATTATCACAAAAATGATTAAACTTGTCAACTAACCTAAGGAATGGTGCTACTGGGAAGACTGGATTGCTTGGAAGTACCTGTTGGTTTGCATCCTTGGGAGTTTCCTAGGTGAAATTCAAAACCGGCCCCAGTACACGGAGAGCAAGAAGACACCAAAGAAAGTGGCAGAATACTCCCATTTTGTAGGTGGCAGTTTTAATAAGCAAGGGAACTTGCATACAAGGTGTCCAGGGTGGCTGCAAGATGAGTAGATCTGCTAGAATCTTAAATGTTTACATAGAGGCTTTAACTGATTTCAGTCATTTAATCAGTCCAGATGGTCTCAAGCCTCATTATCTCGAGGCTATGTTCCTGAAACGGCTGCTAGCATTGAATAGTAGGCAAGATGCACCTCCCAAGGACAGAGGAGGCTGTGATAAGCCTCGAATTGCCTGGATCCAACTCTCAGGTAACTGGTGGTCGTGTCCTCAAGATGAATTCCTCCAACAGTGTCATGATAAGCCAATAGGGAAAATATTTTAGACATAGTCTGTAAAAGAATATACCTTAGAAAAAGTATGCTTGAAATAGTTTGTCTACTGGTCATTCTACTGTATTGGAAAGCTTGTTAAATATCCCAGGTGTATATGGTCTCATCTGAAATATAGACTTCATTGCCACCTTTTCAAAGGATTGAGATGCATTATAGTGTACTTGGAACAGAGTAACAGGGATATCTCTAGATCATCTATTTGTTGAATGGTTCAAAGAAATTAAGGCTGCTTCACATGTAGCAGAAAGACCTGGTGGCACATGTTAGCTGGGTTCTAATATCTTCAGGCCTATTCTAATTCTATGTGTCCTGAAAATATAGAACTGTGACCGATGGATAGACGTTACAGTGAGGTTGATGGCAGTTTTATAAAACAAAGAGATTTCCTATGATGGAAATTATGTGACAATAGCAGTTTGAGCATTCTGTCCTTGTAGTTACTCAAGGAGATCCAAAAATCCCCAGGTCTTACTCAGTACAGTAACAGGGCTGTTCTAGCCTCTAAGTAATTTAAATATTCTTGCATTTTACTCTATTCAGTTCTAGCATGTCTGAGCAGTAAAGGACTTCCAACATCATTCTGTCAAGCCCCTCTGTTTTATAGCCGATGAAACTAAGGACCAGAGGTACTGAGTAGACTCAAGGTCAATGAAAAATGAAGACAAAACAACTAATCAAATCTCCTTGAATACAGTCCTTTGCAGTTTTTCCTACTTATTGCTGCTTTAAGATGAGTCCAGTCCCCCCCCCAAAAAAGGCGCGAAAAACACTAAAGTGCAAATAACAAAACTATATAATAAAATTAATGAGTAGTTTGTGACAAGAGGCCGGTCCTCCAGTCCTGAAGGAGAGCACAAAACAGAACTATGGCTCTGCAATTTATCCTTTCCCTCTGGCTTCCTTTGAATGGAAAGTCTAATAATGAGCCTAGTGCAGTGCTTGGCAAACTTTTCTATAATGGACCAGATAATAAATATTTTATGCTTTGCAGGTGCCATTTGCTCTCTGCCCCATATTCTTCATTTTGGTTTGTTTGTTTACAATCCCTTAAAATGTAAAAACTATTTTTAACTCAAGTCTATGCAAAAATAGGCCACTGGCCATACTCAGCCTGCAGGTCAGTTTCCTGACCACAGGCCAAGGCTACTAGCAAGAGAGAGGAGAGTAATCAACGTTTTTTGAGAGACAGAAGGCTGTGGATAAGAAAGTAACCTCCACAAGACAATGTAGATACATGATCTTATTGTGAGCAGAAAATAATTTAAGGACGTCTAAGCTATTAAAAAGTCCTTTCAAATCAGTTACAAAGGAGAAAAACAGTAACGGCTAGAGAAGAGAGGCAGGCGACCACAGGCCAACTATGGACTATGTGTGATCACTGAGATATGATGAGTTTTATGCAGAATAACATTGCTAGTGGCTTGATGTGATATCAATTAATGCATAACAAGGTGATTATAAAGTAATTGTAATTAAATCTAACAATGAACTTCATGGCAAAAAGGAGATGAAGGAAATAAGATGCTTAATTTAGACATGAAAATGCTGTTTACTGGATCATTAATAGAAAACACAAAAAATCATGGGGATCTTAAAAAGTCTCCACAGTGTCACAGGAAGAAGGAAAAGTCTCCAGTATGTAATGATTAAGTAGGTGATTTTTTCCCCTCAGTGCAAAGTGAAAAACAAGTAAACAGAAATTAAAATCACCCCTGTTCTTCTGCTCAAGTGTTTTTGCAATGCTCCTGAATATTGAGCTTCCTGTGGGTATAGTCTGGAGATAGATGATGAGATAGATAGACAGATAGATACATACCTAGAAAAATACAGAGTTAGATTTATACCATGTACTCAACAACTTCACATACATTAATCTTCCCAAATAAAATTACACAGTAGGTATTATATTCCCCAATTTAGAGGTGGAAAACTGAGGCTCACAGAGGTTAGGTAATTTTTCAAGGTCTCATAGGCAGAAAGTGTTGGAGTCAGGTTTTGAATATTGGTTACCCTGATACCAAAGCTTTTGTTTTTTCACCATCTCTGGCTGCTTCTCTTACAGCCACCTTACATCTCTGGTCATTGAAAGAACTTCCCAGGTTCTATATTCTCTAATGCAAATACAGAGCTTGGCTACATCTTTAAGCTTTAACTCTAATGCAGAGTCACTAACAGGGCCCCCTAACACACTGCCTCCTGGTAGACAAAGACTTGGAGAAAGGAGATGCCTTGGAGTTATGGCTGGAGACTTGGTGTTGAGAGGAAGTGTGATAATGGGAGAGGTTGTGCATGATCAAAAGCAACTAGCTGACTTTGTCTGTACCTTGATTTACTGATTGGGCTTTAATGTCATCTACAGGTGTAACTGCCTCCTGCTCCAGCGCTTAACCTCTGACCCTGACCATTAATACTGCTACAATAATAACTTTTACAACAATGATGTTTTTGCTAAAAGCTTTTAGCTATTAAAATCTTCACAAAGTTATCCCATGATCTTCGGAGAGTTTGTATTGTCTTTCACGGATTTTTATTTTGTCTTAAAATAGCAGAGTTATTTCCCCTTTGTGTCTCAGGCATAAGAGAAATCTGAAACACCAAAGGGTCAAGCAAAGGCAGAAAATATATGCTTCTTGCTTTCTCAGGACCATTACATTCTTATTAATATTTAAATTTAAGACAAAAGAATGGCAGCAATAGGAAGCCATTCTTCATCAAAGTCCAGAGACACCAGCAGAGAACACAGAAAGAGAAGCTGGAATGCAGTGGGAACACCTCGTGAAAGAGGCCAAAGAACAGAATTTAAAAGTAGCAAGGACAGCAGGAGTACATTTCAGTCTAGTCAAGGGCTGAAGCCTCACACTACACCACAGGAGAAGCATGGCTGGTAACTACAAACATCCTGCAGCTTCAAAGTTGAGATAGATCTTTCTTTGGAAGACAACCTAATGAGCCGGAGAAAATTCCCCTCCTTGCATAATCCAGACTTTTAAATTAACCTCAATACATTGAAGGAGTCCATATGCATGTGCTTTCTAACCAGCCTGGACAAACATAACTTAGGAACACACATCTGAAAGTCAGAACGCAGAGAGAAGAGAATCTACCAGATAAGCTTATAAACCAAATAATTGCAAACAATGAGTTGCAGAATTAATTGTGACTTTGAACATGGAATCATGAAAAGAACCAGCTAGAGAGCAAAAGAGATTTAAAGTCTTTCACATGAGAGATAGCATAGGCTTTGACAAGTAAATATCATTTTTTTCAGACCAGTTGAGTTTGTTAATAAAAATCTCCAAATTATCTTGGAAGGATGGCAACAAGGAAAGAGAAAAACTGTCCCTAGGCATCATCAAGCAGTCACATCAGCCCAAGTCTAAGGTGCTCAAAATTTCTGACGGCAATGCGCTTGACTCTTGCCCTTAAAAAAATACTGTGTGCGTATGTATTTTTTTAAGAATTTTGAAAATTAATTGCTTTTATTAAAAAAAAAAAAAACCCTTCCATTTCCCCCAAATACTTATAGGGAGATTCCCCTTTTCCTTGCTCTCCACTTTTTCTTGTGGATTGACCTGTGTCTTATTATTTCTTTACATAAAAGACACAACAAAGTATTAATCTTGCCATCTCCCTCAGTATAATCAACCCCTACTCCTTAAAGGCTGGTAAAGGTAGGAACAAGGCGTGACTTATGGAATCACAAAGATTTCCTAAAGAAAAGTGGAGCTTTGAGGGTAAGAATCTGATTAAACTATCCAGTCCTCTCCTTATATTACTTATCTTTGTTTAAATTAGAAAAGTAGGTGGACTCCTTTCACAGTCAGTAAGAAAGCTTCAGATTGACTATTGTGTTATCGTAATATTAAACACAACTGCTGGCATTTTTACCCTGGTGGTTCATTTTATGTGGCCCCAATCTTTTAAATGTCTTATTACTTATTCTTGAGAGTGGCTAGGATGTTACAGATGAATGTACACCCGTACATAACTTTCATTTTTTAAGGTTTAATTGGTCCTTCAAGGGTAATTATCCTTTCTTCTAATATATTCTCATGCTCAATCACATCAGAAACCACAAAAATATGCTAATCTCATTTGGATTGTAATCTAAACTTGCTTTTAAGTGTACTGCAGAGACAAAAGCTAAGACTCTCAGGACTAAACAATGATTACTTGGAAGGAGCCCAAGATGCTAAAATACAGTTCTAAGAGGAATTTCAAAAATAAATAAATATGCAGGAGCAAGTAGCAGGATAGTTACTCTGATAAAATAAGAATTGGAATGAGTGCACTTAATTGGCAACTGCAAGGACCCACACCCTATCTCAATGGACAAGCCAGTGCACTTCCACAGAGCAGAGGTTACGAGCTCTTCCTCAACTTGGCTCTTAAGGCTCCTTTCCTAAAGCTGCTATTCATCTTTTGCCACACAAATTCCTTTTTTTCTGAGTGGGTTAGATCCCCTCATGAATGGTTTTTCCATGCAACTTCTATTTCTAGGTTTCATGATGCTTTGCATGTCATTGAAACTCAATAAAGCTTTGCTGTTAAAATTTATGCAAATAAAATAGATTATAGTCTCTGCAACTTATGTTGAATCACCTAAAATTTTTTTTTATTATTTGAGAATTATTAAAAAAAGGAAAAGATGTAGAATTTCTAAAATAGTTTACATATTTCATATGAAAATATTGAAGTTTAAATGAGAAGTTAATCTTATTTGCACTACAGGCAACATAAGCAAACAAGTCATATTCTGAGGCAAGGTAATTTCATTCTTTAGCTCAGCTTCTAACTGCAGAAGTTGGCCTATGATTCCCCTGCCCTCTGCCACAGATATTTACAATATCGTAAAAAGGAAGTAGTTTAATAATATAACAAATCTGAGTTGAATGTTTTCTTCTGTTATTTTGCTAGCTAGGCAGTATTGCTGTCTTACTTTAAAATCAAACTTAACCTTATTTTCTATTATGTACTTACTGTTGTTCTAAAACAAGATAAATTTATTTTCTGCAAGCCACTGAGAAGTTGCCATTAAAATAATATTGATTCTGAATCTCTCTAAAGCAAACTTACCATGTATTTTATTTTTCATCAATTAATGAAACCATAGTGTCTTAGTAAAATTCAATTTAAGATATCTTTTTCCACATGGAGTGTTTTAGATACTTAAAAATCTCAGTTCTTTCTGAAATATGAGTTAGAAGAATCTTTTTTTTTAATGCAATATTATTTTAAAATAATATTCTAACAGGAATGTAAGGAAAGGGAATAATTACTCTATTCTCAAATAAATCCTCTATGAGGAAATAGAAAATAATCTTCTTGAGGGTTTTTGGTTATTTTTACTTAAAACAATCAAAAGTGGATTGTGCTCTTAATTTCAGCAGTTTGCTAAAAATTAGTATCAATATTTACTGATGACTAAAAATGTAAGATTTATTTGTTTTATTGTGCTTAAAATGAAACATCCTTAGAAAGCACATTTTGAAATAAAATCTTGGGAAATAGATACTTTCCCTGTGTACAACAAATTTTAATCCTAGGAAATATTCCACTGGCTAAAGAACAGTAGCATAATTTATGCCATTGTCATTCATTCAAGCTTTCACCAATAATTCACTAAACACCTACTATATGCTATAATTAAACTATAGGTTCTATTTAATTCTACATTTATGTCCAGTTTTATGATTTGCTTTTACAATTGTCCTTTCCAAACCAAAGAAAATTTTTCGTATTCCCAAGGCTTGTAGATGATACCTTAATCAATTTTTTAAGATTAAAGAGTTTATACTGTCTTAGATGATTCCTTTGGGCACAGTATACTTGATGCATTATTCATAATTATTTAAAAATTTTAAATATGACCAATATCAGTATAAGAGTATTGCTTACAGTTATTAATTAAATGAGAATTATTTAACCAAATATTAATAGAAACAGTGTTATGGGTTTTTCCATATTAGATTTATCTACTTTGTTTCTTTTGACTACATCTCCACCCAGTTACTAAACATTTATCTGGCATCACATTTGGCTTTAAAATATAGAAGTCACACAACTTGAATCGAAATTGTCTTTTGCAAGAGTCAAATGACATATTCCAACATTTGATTAGAGAAGACATTTAAAACTTGAAGGCTGCTCTCATTGATATGTTTACTAGAAGTTCATTTCTCCTGTATTTTAACCTCCATTATCTTTACTCTGAAAAATGTTGAAATCTGCCTTTTACAGTGTTTCTCTACATGTGTGATGATGTGTGGGTGTGTGCATGTGTGTGTGTGGTATGTATATGTGACCATGTGTGCATGCACGTGTGTGTGCCCATAATATGTGTGTATGTGAGTGTGTGTTGAGCAGCATACAGCCTTACATGGTAGAGGGGATCAACGAAAAGAGTACATCAGAATCATGGAGCTAAGAGGTAAATTCTGGGAAAATACATTCTTCCAGGAAACAATAGTATTCCAACATTAGCAACATATAACTGGCCCATCACTTATGCATACCTAGAGCTGTACATAAAATGATTTGGATGAAGATATTGTGTTGAAACACTGAAACATAGTGTTAAAGTCATGATTAGGACCATTCAAAGAGGAAAAGAGTCTACCGTATTCCAGATCATCATTGAGAACTACAACCGTATTCTTCAAGAGATGAATAAAAAGACATATAAACCAAAATTATGTCCAGAATTTGAATACATGTGGTTAATGTCACTCTCATGATGTTCTCTAGACCCTTGTGTGCTGGTTCTGATAGCTGGAGGGCACAGTATGTTTTCTCAAGCTTAGCCATGTTTAAATTACTCATATCGTATCTGGATAAAAATCCATACCTTAGGCACAGTGTCATGCTTGACTGAAATGTCAGGTGGAGATAAAGCATGAATGTGGCTGGCTTTGGCCCTGAAATGCTATATGGTTATGAGATGTGCTTTTGTTTCCTAACTCTGGGATACTGGAGTTTCTTATCCATCCTCTCATAGCTCCCAAAATTGCCTGCCTGCCTGCCTGCCTTCCTCCCTCCCTCCCTCCCTTCCTTTCTTTTCTTTTCTTTCCCTATCTATATTCATATTTATATTTTACTTTGATTTTTACACCATTATAGATCAACCAAAACCTGAATTTATGTTTCACAATTTAAGAAGTTCATTTCATGTCTTTTTTTTAACATTGACAATTTCTTTCTATCCCAGAAATTAAGGCATCTGCACCTTTGCTTGAACTTCTCTGATATCGCACATGGGGTTTCATCCTAAACTGAAATGTGGTAAGTCAGACACAGAGGTTAAAAGTCCTGTTCAAGGAATATATGGGGCTTCAGCATTGTATCTAGACCAATTTATCTCTAATTAGAGAAATATATAAATAAAGTAGCTTAATATTAGTGCATACATTTTCTCATATAACAAGGGGAGGAAAGTTCCAAATTGGTTAAACGGGCAGTTCAGTTACATCATCTGAAAACCAGATGCTCTCATTTTTCCATTTAATGTCTTCAACAAATTGGCCTTTACACCCAGGCTTGGTCCCTTCAGCTCACACACTGTGTTCACTACTCCAGTCATCACGTTCTCACACAAATATGTCCAAATGCACTAGCGTTCTCAGAAGTCCCCCTGTAGTCTTCCTATCAGGCCTTGATTAGGTTGCATGCTTATAATCCTAACTTCAAAAGAGATTGGGAGAATGAGAAAACTCTCTGGCAAGTTCAGCTTTTATATGAGAATTGGTCTCTCTGATAAAAAAAAAAAAAGAGAGGTTATAAACCAGCAGGATCTGTCATAATTAGAGAGAGAGAGAGAAAGAAACAGACTGAGAAAATGCCTCAGATTAAATATTATATTCTGTGGGTATTAACCTTTTTGATTCTTGATTCTTTGGGAGGATAGTGGACACATGCCCGAAGTAAAGAAGGGAACTAGGGAGGACTTCGGAGATCTTTAGCCTAGCTCCAAAATTGGCTGCCTAAATATAATTTTTATAAGAAAGAGAAAAACTCATTTCACTATTTTATAACCCCTTTTAATTCTAGAACTCTCCATTCCTCATAAGGGCCTGACTTGTGTAATTGGTGTATGTGAACTCAGAGATGCCTCTCAGAAGGTTCCTTACTTCTGCTTGAACTTTTCAACACCATGTGACCTTCAGCCAATGAACTTTCTAAGGTCCAGACTCTATTAGGCTTAGTGGTATTTTAGGTTCCTCTTCTCTGTGCAGCCTTGTTAGATCAGACATATATCCAGAACTCCAGAGAACTTTCAAATCAACAGAAAGAAATGCAAGAGTATAAGACAAAGAGAAAGAGAAAATACAGGTTGTTACCAGGTGGTTAATTTTAATAGATTAAAGAAAACATCAAAGAGAAGGTGCAGCAACATTCAATCCTGAAGAAGCCAGGAGCATTAAACTCCTGCCTCCTTCATGGAGATCCTAGAATAATCTTTTCATTTTATCTAATAAATGCTAAGAGTCAGCATTGTTCTATTCCCTTCTTTACTCCATTTAAATATATATGGAACATCCATTATAGCCTCATAATCTCTTTATTCTGGGGATTGGGGGATCATTCTGTGTGGTTTCCTCCATGTTCTACCAGGGCTGAATGGTTAGGAGTGATGCTGGCTGGTGAACTTTGCTGTGTTGGGCTTTGTAGCAATGTGCTGTCAGCTGTGTCAGTCTGCCTTCCCCATCATGTCATTAAGGACCATATGCAGTCCAGTTTGAACTGAGAGTCATCTTCTTGCCTGTTTACCTGAAGTAAGCCAGAGGATCTTTTCTATCTAGACTTTATTAGTGGTTGGCAAGAGACTGGGGAAACAGAAATCTTCTTAGCCCCAAAGTTCCAGTTCTAATAATAATTCTACACATACAAACAAAAAAGATACATAAAGATGTTCACTGCAGTACTGTTCATAAAAAAAGAATACAAGTTAGACATTCATTAAAAATAAACTGTGACATACATACAGTGGAATAGAGTACCAGTATTTAAAAACAAAAAGGTAACATACTTCCATTTAGTTATATACAGAAGACATTCATGGTGACTTTTTTGAGTCCTTAACATGTGCAGATATTGTGGTAGACTTTATAAAGTATGCGGCATTATTATGCTCATTTACAGCAACATGGATGGACCTAGAAATTATCGTACCAAATGAAGTAAGTCAGAAAAATAGAAATATCATATGATACCACATACGTAGAATCTAAAATATGATACAAATGAACTTATTTCCAAAACAGAAACAGACTCACAGACATAGAAAACAAACTTATGATTACCAAAGAGGAAAGGAGGGGGAGGGATAATATAGGGGTATGAGATTAACAGATACACACCACTATTTATAAAATAAACAACAAGGACTTACTGTATAGCACAGAAATACATTCTATTTCTGTGAAAAATTTCATTGGGAATTTTGATAGGGATTTCATTGAGTCTATTGATGACTAATATAGACATTTTAACAATATTAATTCTTCTGATCCATGGTTATGATTAAGTGTTACATATTTCTGGATTTAAATTACTACATTGTTGGGAATTCCTGGTAGTCCAGTGTTTAGGACTCTGTGCTGCCACTACAAGGGGCGCAGGTTCAATCCGGGGCTGGGGAACTAAGATCCCACATGCCACATGACATGGCCAGAAGAAAAAATTACTACAATTTTGTTAAAATTTTTTGCACTTATGCTTATAAAGAATATGTTATATAGTTTTATTTGTTATGTTTTATCTTTCTTTTTTTATATCAGGTTAATGTTGGCTTCATAAAGTGAATTTGGAAATATTTTATCATCTCCTATCTTCTGGAAAAGTTTGTGTATATCTGATATCATATTTTCCTTAAATGTTTAATAAAATTACCCATTAATTTCATTTATGCCTACAGTTTTCTCTGTGGGGATGTTTTTAACTACTAATTTAATATTCTTAAAAACATACAAGAATTCAAATTATGTATTCTTCAGTAGGTGTTAGTAGTTTGTGTCTTTTGAGGAATTTTTTATATTTTATGTAAGTTTTTAAAATTATTGGCATCAATTCATTTATATTACTATTTTAATATATGGTGAGACTAATGTTATCAGCTCTTTCATCCTTGATATTGATAATTTTTCATCTTTATCTTTTTCATTATCAATACATTTAAATGTTTGTCAATTTTATTTATTTTTGAAGACAACGTTATTGTCTGGCTTCTATTTTTATTTCCCCTCTTTTTTCTACCTTTATTTTTATAATTTTATGCCTTGTGATCAGTTTGGGTTTAATTTACTTTTAATTTTCTAGCATCTTATAGTGGAAGTTTAGAGCATCATTTTGTGCCCATACTTCTTTTCCAGTATAAACAATTAAAGCTATAGATTTCCCTATAAAGCACTGCTTTAGCTATATTACATAATGTGGACATATTTTGTCTCTATTCTCATTCAAGTCAACTTATTTTCTAATTTGCCTTGTGATTTCTTCTTTGACTCTTTCTTTTCAGCAGTGCGTTGTTTAACTCCCAAATAGTTAGGATTTTTCAAACATTTTTATAGTCTGAATATAGTCTATCCAGGGAAATGTTCCATGTACACTTAAACAGAACGTATATTTCTGCTATCGTTGGATGAAATATTTGATGTTAGTTTTGCCTGGTTGATTAAAAGGGTTTTTCAAGTTTTCTATAGTATAGCTCATCTTCTCACTGCATTTACCACTATTTAGAAAGTATGAAATTCATTAATTGTAATTGTGGATTTGTCTATCGTTACTTTAATTCTACTAGTTTTGGGTTATGTGATTTGAAGCTTTGTTATTAAGAACCACACAGTTAGGCCTCCTTGTATGTTTGTTTGGTGGGTGTTTATCCCTTCCTCCTTGCCAACAGACTCCTGGGAAGTTTTTGACTTGGATCACAGATGAGAACCAAATGCCACCATTTACCAGTATCACCACAAAAGACAAATTCTTAACTTCTCTTGGCCTCAGTTTGGGCATCTGAAAAATTGGAATAATGTATTTTTTCTCTTATTGTCATTCTAGGACCTTAATTTAATAAGAAAAATTATGTAAAGTATTGAATACCTAGCATAGGTCTTAGACTTGAGACTTAGTTTCTTTCCTCTGGCTCCTATCAACTCCTCAGTCTCCTCTAATAAGTACCTCCCCACCAGGCCACTAAGCTTAAAGCAAAATAAGATTCTCATGATTCTCATAGGACATAGTCAATTTTTCAGTTCTGTGTGTTTTGTACATACTGTTCTTTCTGCAACAAAAGTTCAGCTATCTTTATTCATCTGGCAAGCTCCTACTAATCCTTCAAATCCTGAACAACTATAACATCTTTGGTAAAGTCTTAGTTAATTCTGCTGAGTAGGTGAGATAATTGCTACCCTTATCTGTAGTCCACACATCATTGTTATGTCCATTAATTACGCTTATAATAGTTTAATATTAAAGTTTGTCTGTTTACATGACTCCATCAGACTGCAGACATTTTGATGGCAGAAGAAACAGGAATGGTTTGTTCCATCTTTGTATCTGCAGTAAGTAGAACTTATTAATTAACTATGGAGCTTAAAGTACATGCCTATTTCATAATTCAATCACATGTATTTACTGGGCATCTGTATGATCCTATCCTTGTTCTTGACATAAAGGTGGAAATAAAATTATAAAACCCATTAAAGAAAAGTGAAAGATTTAAACTCAGAATCTCTAAATGATTGCTCATTGTGTAATATTGGACCCCAGACTGTTCACCTTTCATATGGAATCATTAAGACATCCTTACAGGATTTGTTTTAAAACACACATGAAATTGTGGCTATGAAGGTCAATTTTTATAGTTGTTTTTAAGACATGTTTCTCTGACTTTATGGAATTCCTAAGATTTATAATGAATATAATTGGCATTAATAACCCATATATACCCAGAAAAAGGCAATAATTTCCATAACATGATAGTCATATAAGATACTTAAAGGTGTGTCCAAAAATGGAGCCATTATTTTTTGTTTTTGTTTTTAATAAATAACACAGCAATGACAATGGTGAGTTGAGGCACTAGGGGAGAATACATACAGGAGTGATAAATAGAAGAATAGGTAAGATTCAAACATATGGAGTGAAAACTAATTTTGTTTCCCTGGGGCTCCAGGTCCTGCAGCACAATGTGAATTTGCAATGCATCCAATATACAGTTTCAAAAAAAAATGCCTGATGGTTTAACTTATATGCAATGATGGGAAACAAAAAACAGCTACAGGTGTAAAATAACAGCAGTTTCCTCTTTGTAAGATGGTAATTGACAAATGTCAACTGATGTGTAGTTGACAAATGCAACCTGATGTGCAGCCAGAGAATGGCTTACATGAGAATGTGGAGATCCCAAGAGGAGGTGGCTGAAGAAATGGATACTGGGGGGGACTCCAGAGTTGCCACAGTTTCCTAACTCTTCACATTAACAACAAAGAGCCTTCCTTCCACCTACCCTTTCTCTTAAAGGTAATTTCTGACTCTTGATTATGTTGATTTTACAGGGTGCAAATCAGTGATTCTGTTCTATCCTTTTCTCTCATGAGTGCTCCTACTCATTCTGAATAATGATGGGTTTGCTGAATAATTTAGCCAGACATTTGCATGCACATTGCAAGCTAACGCTGCCTTTACAGAATGGTCAATGTTAAAGTGAGCTTTTCACCACCAAATATAATAAAAATAGGGATCAGATGAAAGCACCCTAATCAGGAGCTGAGTAAACTTGTAGTTGGTCTTAATGAAAATTAAGGCTTCTGCAAACTTTCCTTCTCATCCACTGATTCATAAACAAGCATCCTTCCAAATCCCTGCAGTTCACTGTCCTTCAGTTACAGACTTGAAAGTTGTCTTTTCATTTCTTTTTTACTGCCATGACACCCCAATTCTTTGTGTAGATAACACGCAATATGTACACCTAACAAATAAGTTCAGAAATCATTGTTTTGCTTTAACTCACAGTAATGTAATTTACAGCATAGACATTGCACTTGGCAATCACGTACCCAGAGATCTTAGCACAATGAATAAATATGTACTTTGAACAGACAACAATGTCTAGAAGAAAAATAGTCAAATAAAAACCTACTTGGAAATAATTCTGATCACTTATCACAAGTTCATATGTTTATTTTCTTGACTCAGCCCAATGAAATTGGAATTTAACAAATTTTGCTTCTCAAAGAGCCAAGGATATTTGAAATAGGTATTTGGAAATAGCCCATTTCTTATACTAACACACAGCGGACTGGTCCATCCTCTTTCAGCACAGTTGGCTGGAAGGGCCCACCTCGTGTGCTGCCTGTTGGTCTTCAAGAATTAATAAAATATTGGCAAAGAGTTGTCCAGAACCACAGAAGTCTCATTGAGAATGCTCCCTTCCTCCTCTATCTTAGCCTCAAACTACTTGTTTTTTCCTTCTTTAAACCAGCTCACTTTCATGGAAGGAAGATGAATTGTTATTTTCCAGACTTTTGTGAATAGATGCCATATATTAAGTCCATGATCGAAGCAATAGTGAGCATATTCACTAGCATATTCACTATTCTTGTTCTTTACTAAGTCTGCTACAGGCATTATTTCATTTTATTCTCCAGCAATCCCCACACCTCCAGCATTATTTCCACACTCCTCAGTTTCACACTTGACTCACACACTGGCTTTCTTGAAGTTTATACTAGCTACCCTGCTCTTTCTTATCACATAGTCTTCACACACACTACTTCCTAAAACTAGAATCCCCTCTCTCTTCTTCCTCTCTCCACCCCTCATCACTAATATATTCTCTTACACTCTTCATGTCTTTGAGAAAACATCATTGTCTCATGGAAAACTACATTCACCTATTACACACATATATACAAATTCATGGACTCCACTGTGGAGCTTTTATCACATTTTTAGTTACTTTCAGTGTTGTCTTCCCTGATATACTGTAAACACTGTAAAGTTAACATCTACATTTGTGTTGATCAGCACTCATTTTCTGAGCCTAAAATATTCTTCATGAAGGTCTGTTTTGCTAGTTTTAGTTATGTATATCTATGCAAGTGCTGTTTAAAATAGTTCTTAAAACAGTTCTTTTAAAATAGTTCTTAGAGAATAATTATATGTAGGCCATCTGAAATTTTAATTAAAAGACTTGAGACCTAACAATCTTGTATGTTAGAATGTCCAACTCCCTTAACAAAAATAATTAAATGCATATTTCTGTGAGTAAATCTGACTTAATTTCCTTTTAAGTTCTATGTAAAATATTGCATTTCACTTTTTGTTTTGATTCTCAGCAATTTCACTTTGTCTTTTTACCTTGTGAGAATACCTTCTCTAAGCTCTAATTTTCTGATAGAGTATTTTTTTTCACACTCCATTATTATACTTCAGTTTTCTCCTCCTCCTTCTCCTCTTCCTTCTTTCTCTTCCCCTTCTTTTTGTTTAAATTCTAAATTTCATGCTATGATTTGTTTGAATGGTCTTTTCTTTCTTGTCCTTGACAGTGGTGTTATTTTGGTTGGTTTGTTGAATGTTTTGTCTTGGTATTTGGGCATTTATTAAATGGTCTTTTAAGTATTTTGGAGTGCTCTTTAATGAATAAGTAATACTTATAAATAAGCTATAAATTCATAGAAAATATGCATATGCACACAAAATATTCGTATGCACATGCAAAAAATAAATATACTAAACAAATTGTCTTGAGAGATGGGGTTAGGTGTAATTCATGTTTATATCATGCCCAATGCCTATTGTAATGGCTTCTACATGTTAAGAGCTCAGCCACTGCTTGAAACTGGAAATTATAGCATCAGTTCATTGTAATGGGATATGAGATGCAGGGAGGTACAGAATGGATTGTCTAAATTACTGATTTCTCAGATGTGACCCATGTTCTTCTTCATAGTATAACTGCAGATATGAATCTGTATAGAGTTACTATACCGATTGTCAAAAACTCAAGATGCCTGGGTTTGGGTTCTAGCTCCATCACTTACTATCTCTGAGATCTTTGAGGAATTCACCTCTTTGAGCTTAAATTTGCTCGCCTGTAAAATGAGTACAGTACAGGTAATAGAATCAAAATGAATTTGGATTTCCATTCAATCAGCATTTATTGAGTGCCTACCACATGCTGGGTGCTCTGCATGCATTAGCTGATGTAGTCTTCACATCAGCTCCATTTTACAGAGAAGAGAAACTGAGGCTCAGAGAGCTGAAGCACTTTGCCCAAAGGCACACAGTTTAAAAAGAAACATGATTTCTCCTGCTCATTAAGTGTTCATTCAGAAACCACCTTTTTAAAAGGTATCTGCACACTGTGCTCCCAGAGCAGCAACTTGTATACCCCTATTTTCAACATTAATATCACATTATACTACAATTACTTGTAATAAAAATATATAATACTATAACACATGGTATATGCCAAGAACCTCGTGAAGTCCCTTGTACTAAGTATCTCATGTAATCTTACTAGCTTATGAGATAGATACAATTTTTATGCTCATAATTTGAATGAGGAAACCAAGGCACAAAAAACTTAGGTGAGTTCTCTGAGGTCATATATCTAACCTCTGGAAGAACTAGGATTTTAATCCATATCTCTATCCTCTTCAGGTAGGTGAAATCCTTAATAGTTGCTAAAATTCAGTTTGCAAAGACTTTTTAAGGACAAAAATCATAGACAAAAGCAGATCCAAGTGGACAATTAGTGAAGGCAATAACAACTGAGGAATATAATAAATAGGTCTAACACCCACAGCATTGCAGGCTTTAACAGTGTAGTCAAATAACCAAGGTATATATTTTCCAAATTGCACTGCTATCTCTATAAATTCCTGTCAACACAAGATACAAGTAGATCGGATGAGACCCCGGTGGTAGCAGTAGGAGAGAAATTGTAGGTTTTCAATAGCTATGTGCTGCTTATATATCCATCCAAGCTTTCCTGCCCTTCTCTAATAGGGAGTCTCCGAGAAAACAAAACCATTTAACTGTCTATCTGCAAAGAAAGACCCCATTCTCCTAATGCAATGAATGAAGCTATAAAATATCAAGTTGGTGTGGATATTTCCCCTCAGCCTGTTAGACCCTGCTGGCTGTAGGGAGAATAAAAAAATGGAGATAGTGACATGTAACTGGATGATAGCTTGCAACACTCACTTGTCGCTGGGAAACATACACGCAGATTTATAAATTTGTATGTGTTCTTCAAAGGACTTGTGAGACATAAAATCTTCTCAAGTATTAATAACCCTGTGGACAATAAAAAAAAACAAAACCTTTTTTATGACTGCATTTTGCATTCTTCAGTTTTAACCACACAGAGACTCTATTCTTCCATTGGGAAAACATCCTCTCTTATTGGTGTTCCATTTGGGGTGTTTCTCTCACATGAGTGTGTGAGGATTTTGGTACAAGAAATTTCCATTGCTGCTCTAACAAGAGGATATAATGTATTTATTTATTACAACAATAAACACAGCTGTAAAATGGACCATAAAAAATAAATGACATGAAAATTTCTGTAACTAACGTGTCAGCTGTAATTGAGAAATAAATTAAAAGATCCATCTGCTTCCCATCATTGATTCTACTATCTTCTCCAGTACTTAGGATATTTACAATGAAGTCAGAATTAGTTATATTAATTATTCACTAACAAAAATGCCACGTTGTTATTGATTGACACTGTAATGTAATTTTGCCAATCTTAACATACCGTTGCACTTTCCAATACACTCAAATCTAATGAGCATATGAACTCCCTGTCTCATTAATGTGGTTTTCTTTTCAACTTATACTATTAAGTTTTATCCATGTTGGTGGCTTACAGGCTTTTGTGTAATAAATGGATCAGTAATCTAATCTATTACTATGCTTATGATTTCAGGGAGTAGAAATAAATAAGTAAATTAACAAATACGTGTGTTTCATGTTTGTTAAAGCATGCAATGTAAATTTTGTGCTCATCTGGTTTAATGGTGAGGGTCAAAATAGCTAACAGTCATTGGAACGATATCACACATTTCTCCTCATTATTAAGAATCCCACAATGTGATAGAATATATCAGCTAAGAGAAAACAGATAGGATTTATTTTTTTTATCAATTAAAAAATTCGACTCTTTCCTTAATGCTAAAACCATTTTTTCCCCTTAAGCCCTCAGGCATATTCATGTCTCAGCCCAGCAAATTATTTTCAACTATTTTGGAGAGACAATGCGAATGCAGTGCTGCATTTGGAAATGCTTTTTCTTCCAATGTTTTATTAACTTAACTATATAAATCCATCACTTTTACTGAAATAGTAATAGAAAATATAGTTACGAGAAACAAAATAGAAGTCATCCAGATATAAGAACTCCTAAGAGCTTCTTGTATGTATACCCCAGTTATTTATTATTGTATTGGTGGGCCAAAAAGTTCCTCTGGTTTTTAAGTAAAAATAAAAGACACATTTTTCATTTTATTAAACAACGTATTTACCCTTTTGTACCACTACCTTCTGGCATGTTTCAGGCAACTTCATAATTCCATTCTCCCAAAATTTTTATCTTTTGGAGCAAAAAACTGTTCCAGATGCCAGTCTCCAGGGAATTGAAATTTTTTCCATTAAGAGAATTTTGTGAAGACCAAAATACATGTCTATTCAAGTCCTTGGCCCATTTTTAAATTCGGTCGTTATTGTGATGACATTTCATGGTTGCATAGCTATTAGTTATTTAACCAGGAGTATATTTCTGGATGTATACTGGAACGCAGTAACAATGAGACTTCTATGGCGAACCCAGACTCTGTTCTGCGCATACCCCTGCTTGCGGCCTGGACCACACTTTAGTACCTTTGGGCTGCCTCCGCCCAGCCAACCCCAGTCCTCTCCCTGCGTCTGTCTGCTGAAGCCAGAGTTTCAGCACCCAGCCCCCGCACGCACCAGCGGATGCACATCTCTTGCTGGGGAGTGCAGCAGGGCGGCCAGGACCATCTCTGCTGGTTTTGCCTGCTGCAGAAGGCTGCTGCACTTGCCGCCGAGCCTCTGAGGCTCCCTATCTGTCCCAGCTGACCTCCAAGTTATGAAGAGGGTCCCCAGGGTGAGGGAATCTTTCCTCTTAATAGCTCCCTCCCAAGGGCACAGGTCCCATCCTGATTCCTCTTTCTTCTTTCGTCCTACCCAGTTGCCTGGTGATCTTTCTTGCAGCGTTGGTTGTATAAGACCTGCCAGTGTTCAGTAGGTATTCTGTAAGAATTACTTCACATATAGAAGTATTTTTGGTGTATTTGTGGGAGGAGGTGAGCACCATGTCCTTCTATTCCATTTATCTCCGTTCCAGGTTATATGTGTTTGAAAACATTATTGTTCATGCTTCTCATGTGCCTGTTGGCCATCTATATGGATGTCTTCTTTGGAAAAATGTTTATTCACATCTTCTGCCCATTTTTTAATCAGCAATTTTTTTGCTGTTGAGTTGTATGAGTCCTTTATATATTTTACATATTAATCCCTTATTAGATATATGATTTCCAAATATTTTGCAAATATGTGAATGTCTATGACTTGGAATAAACAGTAAGACTTGAATTGCAAGCTCAAGTACATAGTTTCTTCTGCTATAACAGATATATCATCAGTATATTCTGAGATCAAGGGTAGAAAAGAGGGAAGAGAAAAGAAATTAAAAAAGAGGCCAGATAAAGGAGCTGGGGCAGGGTGGGAGGGTGGTTAGTGTGCTGCCTTGGGGAAAGCCAGAGAGAGAGATTCTGTTAATAGAATGGCCCAAAAGTCCCTTCAGAGTATAGCAAGTCCATGAAGGAGGAGCAGACGTTAGTTGGTTAGATTTCATTTTGGGGGAAATGTGCAATGCAATCCACAACCTACACCTTCCAGCCCAAGTGTGTCACCCCCCTTCTATATAGTTCATTGATGCTTTGAAAATGTCTCCTTCTGGAGCCAATTTGCCAAGTGAACCAAGCCAAGGAGAGGCTGTATCATAGATTTCATGAGCAGCATGAAGTGTGAAGTACCGAATGATTGGACATGAAGCTATGAGAGGTTGAAATAAAAAATTCTCACTTGTGCTAATGTTAAAGCATTTGCTCCATGTTTCATTAGTCTCATTTTATAGGTGGAAAATAAAAGCAGCAATGTGTGTGTTTGCCTTTGTGTGTGAGTTCCAGAGCACACACCCCTTGCTTCCAAATCCAGCTCCTCGCTTGGTCTGCTTACATATAGCCCATTTCTTCCCCCCCGAGGAAAAGCATCTCTTACCTGGACTAAGATTTGCACACTGACATCGACCTGGAACTTGTGGGCTAAATCTGCAGAGCCCTGTGAACATCTAAGTTTGCAGAGTCCTGTGATGGTCTAAGTCATAAAGACTGAGATTTCAGCCAGCAGTATACTGGTGCAGAGATGTCACAGCTGCCTGTTTGACTGCCCTGTATGCTCAAATCCACTGCTGTCTCCTAGATCAGGGCAGTCCCTTCATAAGCAGTGAAATGACCTGGAAACATTAAGCATTGATGAGACTCTTCTCAGAGATGCCATACTTTTCAAATTTAATGATGGAAAAGGGGGAGAAAAGTAAAAAGGAAGATGATTACATTTCCTTTGCTTTGCACTTTGATGATCAGAATTCATTTTTTATTTAAAGCTCTCTCTAGGGCATCAAATAATTTACATGAACACAATTAAACGATGAGTCATCCTGTCTTCTCTGTCTTGTAACAGTCTCGTTTTTGGCAGCTTGTAACTTAACCATGCAGTTTTCTGCCATATCTATTTAAGCCTGATAGAAGCAGGAATTATGCAAGGTGGTGATGGTAACAATGCAAGGCTGCTCAGGAACTGGAATCCAATTGAAGCAAAGAAGGTACCAGCTTTCAGGGGACAGAGCAAACACAGAATACATGAAGAAGAAACATGAGAAGTGGGCATGTCTGGAAGAAATTTGTGGGTAATATCTTATTTGTATCTCATTTGTATGTCATTTGCCAGTTACACTTTGGAGTTGCTCAGTTTTATTTTTATTTGTATATAAGGTTAAAAACTTGAATCATTTGTTTGCATAATTAATTTAAGTCTATTCTATATGCCAAAAGCCACAACCACAATTTTTTTCATACATGGCTCTCTAGATTATGTATGTAGCAGGTTTCTGTGAGGCTCCCTGTTCAATATTTCTAAAACCCAGCTGGATATTTTTGTACAACTAAAGGGATCTGCAAGATACCGCCTTAATACTTTCAGAGAAAAAGTATGATAGTCACATCCTTGATTGCTTGATGATGTCTTTGATCTTAACAATAGTTTTCTGGATTCCTTTCTTTTCTTTTCTTTTCTTTTCTTCTCTTTTTTTTTGAAGTTGCTTCAAAAATCACGCATTTATCATTGCTTAGCTGGATCCTTTGCTTCAGAGTGTCTAACAAGGTTGCAATAAAGCTGGTAGCCAAGTCTGTGGTCTCATCTAAAAGCTTGACTGAGGACAGATCTACTTTGAAACTCATTGGGTTGTTGGCAGAATTCAGTACCTCGAGGGCTGTTAAACTAAGGGCCTTAGTTCCCGCTCGCTGTTGGCTGGAGGCTTCCCAAAGTCTCTTGCCATGTGAATTTCTGCAGTATGGGAACTTGCTTCATCAAAATGTAAAAGCCTAGTGGGCAATACAGAGATTCTAATAGCACAATAGAAGCCACAGTCTTATGCAGGCTAATCATGGAAGTGGCATCCCATCACCTTTGTCATGTTCTATTGGTTGTAAACAAGTTATTAGACTACATTGCGGGGAAGAAGATTATCCAAGAGTGTGAATAACAGGATGTTGGGATATTTGAGGTGGAGCATTCTAGTGTCTATTGGCCACAGCAATTATGCACTTCCTATTTTAATTATGTGGTTAAGTTAATATTGTAAAGTGTTGACTTAAAGGTATGAAAAGAGAATTGTTGGCATAAAACCGGTCATGTTCTTTGTAAAGACATGATAAAGAAAAGACATGATAAACACACCTGCAAATTTTTTAACATGTCCAATTTCTTATTTCACTTTAAAGAAATAAGAATTCTAATTATAGATGATCCATTATATGATTTATGCAAAAAAACCATACAGAAATCCCATCAACCATACTCAAAAAGGTCATGTAACTGCATCAAAAACATGGGCAGCCCTAAATATTTTAAACAAATTAACTTTGGGTGTGGTTATTAGAAAAAAATTATGAAATCCACATATTAAGAGCCAATTAGGAGAAATTACCTACCAAGATAAATGCTCCTCAGAGATTTAAAAACATTTGTCAGTAAAATTGGATATAAGGGCAACTTTACAAAATATGATGAGTCTAAATGTATGTATATTATATCTACCTATAAAAATATAATGTCATAAAAATCAGAACAATTAATATCTACATCCAGAAGTCCAAATAAGAAATTATTTGCATTTTTTTGGTCCTAAAGTCCATAGAATTTAAATATTCATAGCTTTAAAATATTTAGAGACAGTTTCATTTTATATCATTGCAATTATCATATTTCTGGGCTCTCTATATTTCATTTCAATTCTGTTTGTAAACAGAATTGCTCCTGAGCTTATCTCTTCCTGGGTGAACCTTATCAAGTTCAGTTGATAACAGCTTACCTTTTCAGTATTCTGCCTTGAGACTCCCTCACACAATGCTTTATGCTCCTAAGGTACATTTCTGCCTTCACATTGTTACAAATATGTTGATATTTTTCTAGCCTCCTGTTATAGTTTTCATACCATTTATTGTTCTTTCTCAGTGCTAACGCAATACATTTTAAGTTTTCCTGTGGCAGCACACAACTGTACTGATTTCTTTACTGGTCGATTATTATGAAAATACTATTGCATAACAAGCTACCCCCAAATTTAAAACAGCATTATTGTTATGCTCATGGGACTGTAAGTTGAGTGTAGTTTAGCTGGTCTAGACTGGCCTCAGTGTCAGCCTGCTTCCTCAGTTCATGACTGCTCTGGTGTGTCTATTCAGAGACCTCAGCTGAAAGTACAAGAGCTACATGGAACGTGGTCTTCTCATTCTGGATTGTCAGATCACTAAAGAAGAAGTCCACATGGGCAAACTGATTACAACCCTTTACCTGTGTCGTAACTACTACTGTGACATTAGCTAAACCAAGTCACATGGTGAAGCCCAAACTCAGTTGGGAGAAGGGTATATATTCTGCCAACCCCGTGGCCATGGCAATGGGGGAGAAAGTGTAAATCTGTTACATGGAAGTAATAAAATGGAAACTCAACAATTAACCTACCATTGTATTAGAACCAAACTAGGTCAATAAAAGTCATTTTCTTAGGAATAGAGACTGGAAATATGCTTTTGTTGGTATCATCTATACAGCTGAGCACAACTCATTCTACAATAAGATTTGGGCAAAGAGAGCCTGCCTAAAGAAAGAGAAGACTGAAGCTGCTTGTATTTGTCTCTGAAACACCTATATCTTTATCATACATTATAATTTTTTAAACTTAAACTAGCTCAAGTGACAGAGTATGACTTGAAACCAAGTGTGCTCAACTACTGTAGAAAGAAAGGGTGCTATTGAGGCCAAAGTTAAGAATCAGTTGCAATAGCAGTCCCTCCCACCAGGAAGCACACACAAGCCTCCTAGATAGCTTCATCAACAAGAGGGCAGACAGCAGTATCAAGCAGTATCAGCAATATCTCATCTTGTGGAACTGAAAACCACAGCCACAGAAAGATAGAGAAAATGAAAAGGCAAAAGGCTTTGTACCAGATGAAGGGACAAGCTAAAACCCCAGAAAAACAACTAAATGAAGAGGAGATGGCCACCCTTCCAGAAAAAGAATTCAGAATAATGATAGTGAAGATAATCCAGGACTTTGAAAAAAGACTGGATGCAAACATCGAAACGTTTACCAAACACCTAGAAGAATTAAAGAGCAAACAAACAGAGATATGCAACACAATAACTGAAATGGAAAATACACTAGAAGGACTCAATAGCAGATTAATAGAGGCAGAAGGGTGAATAAGTGACCTGGAAGACAGAATGGTGATCATCACTGATGCGGAAAAGAATTAAGAAAAAAGAATGAGAAGAACTGAAGACAGCCTAAGATACATCTGGGACAATGTTAAATGCACCAACATTCACATTATAGGGGCCCCAGAAGGAGACAAGAGAGAGAAAGGACCCAAGAAAATACTGGAAGAGATTCTAGTTGAAAACTTCCCTGAGATGGGAAAGGAAACAGCCACCCAAGTCCAGGAAGTGCAGAGAGTCCCAAGCAGGAGAAACCCAAGAAGAAACACGCCAAGACACATAGTAGTCAAATTGACAAAAATTAAAGACAGAGAAAAGTTATTAAAAGCAATAAGAGAAAAATGACAAATAACATACAAGGGTACTCCCATAAGGGTAACAGCTGATTTCTCAGCAGAAACTCTGCAAGCCAGAAAGGAGTGGCAAGATATATTTAAATTGATGAAAGAGAAGAACCTACAACCAAGAACACTCTACCCAGCAAGGATCTCATTCAGATTTGACAGAGAAATCAAAAGCTTTCCAGACAAGCAACAGCTAAGAGAATTCAGCACCACAAAACCAGCCCTACAACAAATGCTAAAGGAACTTCTCTAAATGGGAAACATAAGAGAGGAAAAGGACCTACAGAAACACAAACAAACCAATGAAGAAAATGGTAATAGGAACATACATATTGATAATTACCTTGACTGTAAATGGACTAAATGCATCAACCAAAAGACACAGACTGGCTTAATGGATACAAAAACAAGACCCATATATATGCTGTCTATGAGAGACCCGCTTCAGACCTAGGCACACATACAGACTGAAAGTGAGGGGATGGAAAAAGATATTACATGCAAATGGAAATCAGAAGAAAGCTGGAGTAGTGATACTCATATCAGATAAAATAGATTTTAAAATAAAAAATGTTACAAGAGACAAGAAAGGACACTACATAGAGATCAAGGGATTAATCCAAGAAGAAGAGATAACAATTATAAATATATATGCACCCAATATAGGAGCACCTCAATACATAAGGCAGATGCTAACAACTATGAAAGAGGAAATCGACAGGAACACAATAATAGTGGGGGACTTTAACACCCCACTTACACCAATGGACAGATAATCCACAGAAAAAATTAATGAGGAAACAAGTTTTAAATGACACAATAAATCAGCTTGATTTAATAGATATCTATAGTACATTACATCTCAAAACAGCAGATTACACCTTCTTCTCAAGTGCACATGGAACATTTTCCAGGATAGATCACATTTTGGGTCATAAATCAAGCCTTGGTAAATTCAAGAAAATTGAAATTGTAACAAGCATCCTTTCTGACAACAACGCTATGAGATTAGAAATCAACTAACAGGAAAAAAATGTAAAAGACACAAACACATGGAAGGTAAATAATATGCTACTAAATAACCAAGAGATCACTGAAGAAATCAAAGAGGAAATCAACAAATATCTAGAGACAAATGAGAATGAAAACATAATGATCCAAAACCTATGGGATGCACCAAAGGCAGTTCTAAGAGGGAAGTTTATAGCAATACAGTCCTACCTCAAGAAACAAGAAACATCCCAAATAAACAATCTAACCTTACACCTAAAGAAACTAGAGAAAGAAGAGAAAACAAAACCCAAAGTTAGTAGACAGAGAGAAATCATAAAGATCAGAGCAGAAATAAATGACATAGAAACAAAGAAAACAACAGCAAAATTCAATAAAACAAAAAGCTGGTTCTTTGAGAAGATAAATGAAATCGAGAAACCTCTAACAAGACTCATCAAGAAAAAGAGGGAGAGGACTCACATCAATAAAATTAGAAATGAAACAGCATAAGTTACAACAGACACCACAGAAATAAAAAGCACCATAAGAGATTACTACAAGCAACTATATCCCACACAATGGACAACCTGGATGAAATGGACAGATTGTTAGAAAGGTACAGCCTTCCCAGACTGAATCAGGAAGAAACAGAAAATATGAACAGACCAATCACAAGGAATGAAATTGAAACTGTGATTAAAAATCTCCCAACAAACAAAAGTTCAGGACCAGATGGATTCACAGGTGAATTTTATCAAACATTTAGAGAAGAGCTAACACTCATCCTCCTCAAGCTCTTCCAAAATATTGCAGAGGAAAGAGCACTCCCAAACTCATTTTATGAGGCCACCATCACCCTGATACCAAAACCAGACAAAGATACTACAAAAAAAGAAAATTACAGACCAATATCACTGATGAATTCAGATGCAAAAATCCTCAACTAAATACTAGCCAACAGAATCTAACAACACATGAAAAGGATCATACACCATGATCAAGCGGGGTTTATCCCTGGAATGCAAGGATTCTTCAATATATGCAAATAAATCAATGTGATACATCATATTAACAAACTGAAGGATAAAAACCACATGATCTTCTCGATAGATGCAGAAGAAGCTTTTGACAAAATTCAACACCATTTATGATAAAAACTCTCCAGAAGGTGGGCATAGAGGGAAACTACCTCAACATAATAAAGGCCATATATGACAAACCCACAGCAAACATCATTCTCAATGGTGAAACATTGAAAGTATTCCCTCTAAGATCAGGAACAAGACAAGGATGTTCACTCTCACCACTACTATTCAACATAGTTTTGGAAGTCCTTGCCACAGCAATCAGAGAAGAAAAAGAAATCAAAGGAATCCAAATTGGAAAAGAAGAAGTAAAACTGTCAGTGTTCTCAGACTTGATATTATACATAGAAAATCCTAAAGATGCCATCAGAAAACTATTTGAGCTAATCAATGAATTTGGGAAATT
This sequence comes from Hippopotamus amphibius kiboko, assembly GCF_030028045.1. Classification (NCBI taxonomy): domain Eukaryota; kingdom Metazoa; phylum Chordata; class Mammalia; order Artiodactyla; family Hippopotamidae; genus Hippopotamus; species Hippopotamus amphibius. The sequence continues at coordinate 22,991,428 of NC_080190.1, forward strand.
TGCAGGATACAAAATTAACACACAGAAATCTCTTGCATTTCTATACACTAACAATGAAAGATCAGAAAGAGAAATTAAGGAAACAATCCCATTCACCATTGCAAAAAAAAGAATAAAATACCTGGGAATAAACCTAACTAAGGAGGTAAAAGACCTGTACTCAGAAAACTATAAGACACTAGTGAAAGAAAACAAAAAACAAAAAAAAAGAATCCGTTCCCATAGGCACCAGCTTTCCAGCCTCAGGCAATCAGAGTTCAGACTACATGGACTCTTTGGTTTCCATTACTTGTAAAAGTCAAAGGAAGAAGCCTCTGAATGACCCCATTGTCATGGGGAATTGGTATGTTCCACACAATAGCAAGTGAAGACCACTCAAATGTGAATGAATAACTAAAGATACTACCAGTCCGTTATTAGAAAAACAACTCAAAGTGCACACTCTACAGGCAGCATGAGCGACTAGTTTAGCATTCACTGAGTATATTCTTCTGGGTCCAGTTCTAGCATGCCAACCCCAGGATTACTGAATTTTTCTTATATATGGGAAAAAGAGCAAGAATAAGCCATAGAATGAACAGGGAGCAAAAATAGCTTAGTTATTACATTTAAATGGGCTTTACAGGTCTTGATGATTATATCTACAAAAACAGTGAAGCCTGAGGTTGGGGTTGACTGAATCTGTTCATGATACACATCCTTAAATGAAAGTTTCTTCAGTCCTTCCTGTACTAGTGGGTGAGGGAGTCATTCACTCTGTATTCATCACATCAAACCCTATAACTTAATGCAGTGTATAGAGTAGACCCTAAAGTTGTCCTACCTTAAATGATGGTGGTTGTCTTTGGTCTTGGATTGGGCAGAGCACATTAGACACTTTCCAAACACTAGCCCCTGTGCAAAATCCATGAAGTCAGTGCCAGCTTAAGGATACTAACTAATGAACCCGCTGTGTGTGCATATGTGCATGTGATAAGGTTGATGAAGTCTACTATGTACAGAATCCCAGCAGTCAAATTTTAGAACATGTTTTTTTCTCTTGATATCCACTTTAGAGGCTTTTATTCCTACAAGGGACACGTCATTATTTACAGAAAATTTCTTCTTCTAGGTCTAAGTGTCAGAAGACCAGTCCTATTATATTTGCCCAAGCAATGGAGGCAGAGAGTCTCATATAATATCACAGAACCTACTGATTGTGTGGTGATTAATTTTTCTAATCACAAAGACTGAATGACATCGACAATGCCACAAAAATAATGAAATAGAAGTACCACAGAGTATTCCCTACTACAAAATATGTCAACATTTCACTGTTCTTACGCAACATTCCTTCTAGTATTTTCAGTGTCTCCTGAATTGATGTTGAAAACACAAGTGCTTTGTTTAGTTCATTCCATCTAATTTTAAAATTAGAGAGGTATGAATTTAAATATGAGCACAATTTACTAGCCATGTCACTTTACTCTGTCTAAGCTTTGGTCTTATTATCTATTAAAGGGGAGATAATAAGACCTCCTTCTTAGAATTGTTGTAAGGATAACAATAAGACACTACAGGGAAATTTTTTAGCACAGTGTATGGCTATAATAAACACTTCTTTTGTGGTTACTACTTTATTATATTTCATTTAATTTGTAAAATAACATTGCATATGACAATCCCCTTGTTGAAAACTAATTTTATAGGTTGAAATTAAGGACATTACCTAATGGAATTTACTTTCATTCACTCATATACAAATATTTAATAGACTAGGGCCGGTCTATTCCCCATCAGGCTCTAAGTTTTTGAGCCATGGGTTTATAGAATTTTATGTTAGGAAAGGTTTAGAACAAGTTGATTTAGTCTAAACTTTCACTTTATAAATGAAGGAACAAAGACCTCAAAAGAGTGAATTTTTTTTTCAGGGGAATTAAGCTGGGTAGAGACAGCTGTAAGTAGAATCTCTGGCAGACTGATGCAGTAAAGAAACTCATCTGTTGATGCCTCCCTATGTCCATGCCCATGGCCTTGGGTAGTCTCTTGCTACAGTGGCTCTCAGCTTAGGCATGTGGCTTGCTTTGGTCAAACAGTAGAAATGTGGCACAGGTAGAGGCTCGAAAAAGGATTGTGCATTGGAAGTTGAAGTACATGGAGTGATCCCTACCAAAAAAAAAAAAAGACTGCATCTCACTCTCTTATCCATCATTCCTTGAGGTGTCTTGGGGATCTTGCTACTAAGATATAAAGAAGCCCATCTACTGGTAAATAAGAGACTATGTGGGGAGAGACACCAGTCTTCCCAGGTATTCCAGACATTCCAGTCATTCTAGCCAAAGTTTCATCCCAAAATAGCTAAGCCACAACCCAGTAAGTAAGATAGCCTGCTGAGTTCAGCCCAAATGTGTAATCCACACCAAGAGTCATTCTGTTCTGGGGAAGTTTGTTACAAAGCAAAATTTAATGGCTAAGAACTGATTTCAGTTTACCTTCTGTTTCTGCCATCTAACCTAGGGGCTGAAATTGAAGATGCTATCATTTTCTCTGGGTTGACTTCCTATGAATTATTTTGCACTAACTTAAGTGGAGTAAGGATCTGATTTATTTTGTTCACTTCATCTTAGTTCCAGATTATGCAACTAAGCTTTAAATTTCAAGTCTCATAAGCAGGAGGCAAGGACAGGGGTGATTATGAGTTTGTTTCAGACACTAGTACAAAGTAAACAAATCCATTGGTCCCACAACTTCTAAAAAACAATTGTTTTGAAGAGTTCACTGCAGGTTCCAATGTGAAATTGAAAATATCCTCTAACTCTCAGACACCCTAACATCCAGGAACTCCTAGCAGGAAACCAAAGGCATAACCTAGAAACAAGCCTAATTATGTAAACACTAGTGAATAAATCTAGACTACCTGAATTGTCAAGAGCAAGTGTTTCTTTAAAGCAGAGAGAAGAAAAAAGAAAGACAATTCATCTATTATAGTTCCATGAGAAAGATGTTGTGGTTGCTATGGTATTCCACCAGAGTATCTGCATCACACAGCTAGATCTGAAAATAGCTGTTCTGATGGATGTCCAATGGCAGAACCAACACTTTATCAGGAACAGATTTCTAGACCTGCACTTGGGAATGATTGTGACTTGGATGTATAAGCTATTTTAAAACTTGACTCCTTTATAGGCACCATGTTTTGAGCCATGTACCATGTTGGCCAAGAGAAGACTGGGAGGTGGACCACAGTCTCATTGACCCTGGTATACTTGACTTTAGTGGATAAATGAGGCTAACTAAACTCTAAGGATAATGATTTCCTAAAGTATCAAAAATGCATTAACCATCTCCATAAAACAGACAGTGAGTACAAGAGGAATCCAGGTGAAGGGATGACTGTTGGTTGGGGGGATGAAGGAAATCTTCATGAACAGGTTCAGTTAGCTTATTCTCATTGGAAACCCCTTCTTGAACACTCCTATTTGCCCATTTAGTCTTGGCAATTCAATTTGGGGTGTATGTGCTTTAGCTACTGATGAACTTCATATTTCAACTTTGGGCATTAGAAAAGTTGCAAACATATGCTCTTGCTTTTAGATCTACCATTCTGAGTGTTCAAATATCTGTCCTGGAAGCTCTTCCTCAACTCAACCTAAGCATTATGACAATGACTATGGTCCTATTTGCATACATTCTAAGCCCTATTGTCTTTCCCTTGGGGACCTCATCACTCTTAATTCATTCTCACGTCTCCACATTTTAAGGCGCCTTTACCCTAATAATGCCTCTTGAGCAGTTATGTTTTCCTCCCCACACTAGCATTGCTTATTTTTACATAAACCAGTAGAATCTCTATTGATCTTTTCCTTTCACTCATAACTTTGAATAAAACAGCTTCTGGATGATACATGATGTTTCTGTATCTAAGAAATACCAGAGAATCTTTTTACTTTTGCAATGCACTTGTCAACTTGAATTTAAATATCACAGTCATCTACCCACTGCAAAGATAACAGTATTCTGAGATCCTCTTAAATTTCCCAGGATATATTTGTGACTGCTATCCTTAAATAGTATGGTAAGCATTACTTAATAGTGCACTGACTGCTGTGGGGGAAAAAAGGTACAGTCCTTTCTCAACAGGCTTGCAATTTATACCAGGAAAAATAAATATATATACTTTATAATGTATATATGTATATGTATATATATATATATATATATATACAAACACACATGTATTTGTATATAATGAGGAAAGCACAGAGTAGAAATGGAAAGAATTTTGAGAAGAAGTTAAATGATTATGTATGTTTATTTTAGCTGTGTGGAGAGAAGCATGTGTGTTTGTTTTTTGGACCTTGGCTTTGATGACTCAAGCAGGTGGCAAACAAATTTACATTTGGGAAAAGCTTTGTTTACACATTTCAAAACAGGTAGTTATTAAAGGTTCTTTTCAGCTATTCCCAGATGTGTCACACCTTACTATAAATAAGCACTTTTTAGTATAAGCTGCAATATGCATATTGATTCAACAAAAGCATGCAGGGGTCCATAGCGCAATAGGCACTGAGCTGGCAGTAATGGTATCATAATGAAGAAAAGAGAAAAGGACTCTGGCTTCATGGCACTGATGTTTTAGTAAGGGACATATTTATATATTTTCTAGTGTGAGTATGTTTAATTACACCTATTTTAAAGGGAAAGTGCTTTGTCATGTGGGAACTCACAATAAAATAAGGGAACCCAATCTGATGGTGATTTTCCTGAGAATATGAAAATTAAGCCATGCTCCCAAAAGTAAGTAGAAGATAAAGAATATGAAATAGGGAAGAGGAAGAGTCAGTAAAATCCGAGAGAACTGTAGCATGTGGGACCCCTGAAGCAGGAGGAGGCATGGAACATTTGAGGAAGTCCACACCTGGCCAGTATGGCCAGAAGGCAGGTTACACTTGTCAGAGGTGAGTCTGAAGAGACAGACAAGGGTCAGATCATGCAGTGTTCTCTTCATCAAATTGACAGATTTGAGTTTTATCCCAAAAGCAATGTGACCCATTGGATTTGAACTTTCTGGGGTCTGGAAACTTCAGCACATTATGTATATAAAATATAGCAAGATAACTTTGAATTAAAGCATGACTAAATTTGGCTTGCATGAATGATACTGTGAATTTCTCTCCTTTTTATATGTCTTTCCCAAAGGTACCCTTAATTATTATCTGATACCTTTATCTTTATAAAAATTCACTGAGAGAAACTGTCCTTAGCCACCAGAATACGTAGGGAAAGATAAAAAATGCAAAGAAAAAAATTGGTTCCATAGAGCTATCTTGTCTCCTGTATGTCTGCTCTTGTGACACTACTTTCCCAAATGCACTGCTTTGAGGTTGAGAACTCAAAGTTCAAAGAAGATAATCATGGAAATGTGATGAGAGAGATGGAGACAGGAGAGTCTCAGTGAGAAAGTAATAGTTTTATTAAAACCTGGAGGAGAGTTAAATTGTTTTCCCCACTCCCATGCCAAATGCTCCCACAGCTGGTGTCTGCCATGTTATGCCCATTAACCTGGATAGAAATAGTTTTTTAAATGGTTTAAATATTAATTTGAGATTAACAATCTGAAAATTAAACACACCCCTAGATGTTGCTAAAGTCAGCATCTTGAGAATCATTTCAGCTAAGAGGGTGCCATCAATTAGGGATAGCATTTTCCATTGATTCCAATGATGGTGTTGCTTTCTAAGATTCACTTGGAGGTACTATTTTTCTCTCCAACCAGTCTTTTCTTTTGATGTAAGCTGACTTTGCCCACCTCCTTTCTTCACTGGCAGGCATTCTATCAGTACTGCTTCCCCCACCCTATCCCACAACTCCCTCATCATATCCACATGCCAAGTACTTTCTTTTCCTTTTTGACTCCCATTGATTTCTTTATGGAGGTGAAATTGTGCAGAAGAAATTTTCTCAAAAATTGAGCCCAGGTATATTTTATCAAGAAGAACTTCCTAACATTCAGTTCTATTACATGACAGAGCAAGTTCCCAGGAGCAATAGTAAAGAGGCCAATAAAGTGAGTTATTTAAAACTCAACTGGACAAAGTTATGGCAGATGTGCTGTCAGGAATTCCCTAGTTTTAGCCACAAGAGAATTAAAAAGACAAAAAGATTATTAAAGAATTTTTTCTCTTCAGCTCAGTTTTTCTCTAAGCTGAATTCTGTAATTTCTGATAAAATCAATTACTTTAAGAGACAGCAAGAGTCTCTGCTTCTCTGATGTCAAATTTATCAAGATCTGGAAGAAAAGAAGGATGGGGATGCTAAGGGATATCATTAACTATGAAGAAGTGGCCTGATCTTATGATCTTATCTTATTCATTATGAATGAATACCCGAATTCAGTGTTTAGGAACATGTATCCTAATTCTAGGTCTCCTTCTGATTGTATGATCAAAGAAACAGGCAGTTAAGTCCTGCTAACATCTTCTAATAAACCTGTCTAATTATATATCACTTCCTGATGTGTTCATGTATTTTGTCAAACAAAGACTGTAAATGACCTTAAATTAGTATCTCTTTTGCCCTAAAAGTTTAAGATGATTTTTCTCCTATTCATTTACTAGTGCTAACTACTACTACTACTACTACTACCACCACTACTACTACTATAACTTTGATTATGATTATGGTACATACCAGCCTTGAAGAAGAACATTCCAGAAAATTTCGCCCACCCAAAGTATGTACAATATATACTCTGAATCTTTAATAAAAATCCCACTGTGGTTCAATTAATCCATAGTGTAATTAAATGGAACTCTTCCTTGGTGGAGCATCTTGATAGGTAGCCCCTCATTTAAACCTCAAGGTGACCCTGTGTGGTGGGTATTATTATCAACTTTATTGACAATGAATAGAACTAATGTTCAGAAAGTGGAATGGTTTGCTCAGAGTGAGAGTAAGCCCAAACTCAAATCCAGCTTGGATTCCAAAGCCCTTCTACACATCTGCCCTTCTCAAACATTTTGGGGTCTTCATTGTCTAAAAATATTCAGATGACAAATGTATATGTTAATTACACTTTTTTTCTTACACTTCCTCCTCTATACATGATGTTCCAAAACAACACACATAAATATATACAGTATTTTTTAAAATGGCTCAGAAAAAAAGAGGCTTATTTGCAAGTATTTTATTTTTCATTCACAGAGAAATAATAATGTAAATTCCTTTGAACTGTATGCCTTTTGGTTGAGGTAATTAACCCTTCACCTTATTACCCAAGAACTTAATCTATTCTGTCTCATCACTCTGCAGGACTCTCTAACCCCTACTTTTCTTAAACAATTCCATTCACCCACCAGGTCAGAGACCATCACATTTCACTGTGATTTGAGGAGAGAGTCTATAAGTGCAGAAATAACTAATATTTTTGACTAGTTTCGACAGGTAGAGATGGTAATATGTATTTTTACTAAGTGTGAGCAAGATATATTTGCATTTGGCTGGAATTCATTGCTCATGTCAGGGAATCATCAAAAACTTTCAATCTTGATCTTAAAAATGAAAAAGAATAAATTAAAGATGCTGGTGAAAAAAAGAAATAATGCTGTGATTAATGTGAATACGGATGAAAAGAAAAAGTTACCTCAATAAAGATCATAGTAAGATATTTTCTTCATTGTCAAAATGAACTAGTTATACATACATAATAATGTAAATGAATGTCACAAATATTACATTTGATAAAAGAGAACAGACATAGGGTACATACCCTACAGTTCAATAGATGATCTTCAAGAAGAAGAAATTTAAGGTGATTGAAGTCAGAATAGAAGCTACTTCTTGGGGCCTTTGGAAAGGGGCCCAAGAGGACTTTATTGGATACTAGAAGTAGGCCACATCTTGTAGGTATTTACACAAGGTATATAAATGTAATAATTTATTGACTTTTATATCTAAGATTTATACATCTTACTCAATATATCGTATTCAATATATTTCAAATATGAGAGAAGGGATAGATCATGAAATGTCTTTTTCTTTACATGTAGGACTTTGTCCTATAGGAAATGAAAATCACCAATAAGTATATTAATCAAGTAATTGGTTAAATTTACATTTTGGAGACTCCTTGTTGGATCTCTGGAGGATCAATCAGAAGAGTAGAGAAGCTGGAGTCAGATACCTACTTCAGAGGCTATTTAAATAGGCCGAGCGAGAAGTAATTAGAGCAAAGAAACAGAGAACGTAGGCAGTGACTATCAGTAGTATCAAAGCCATACTTAACTTTGAAAAATTAAAATAAAAGTTAAGGGTTATTTTCGATTAATTTGTGATCATCTTAACGGAGATAATTCAAACTAGATGACCCATTAACTCATCACATTTAAAAATGAGTTAATTTCTCTTCCTCTTATATTTCCTGTGAAACGTGCAAATATGAGTGTGATTCACCAGGGAGGTGTCTTGGCTGATGAGGTAAACTTGTGAGTCATTAGTGTAAACATATTTTAAGCCATTGTCATATTAAAGATTGTCCAGAGGTATTATTTAATTAGAGAAAGAGAGCTGGGGATGAAAATTTAAAGAAAAAATAAAAAGGGCAGGCAAAGAATACAAAATGAGGAAGCAAAACAAAGAGGAACAATTAGAAAAATGGAAGATACAGATGGTGACCAAAGTCAAAGAAAAAGAGTTTCAAAGATAAAATGGTCAGTGATATTCGGTGTTAAATTTACAAACTTCAAGTAATATATAGATTTTACCTTTTCCATTGAATCTGGGTACTAATGGTTATCAGTGATGCTTGCAAGTGAAGAGAAGCTAAGTTGGTCGTGTGGGTAGTGATGGTGAAATGATTATAATGAACCATGGGGGGACGTGGAGGTGAGACATAGAAATTGTGAAAATGAGTGTTGAAAAGAAAGGAAAAAAATGAGTTTTAAAGCTAGATTCATGAGGTTTTCAATTAATACTACTTATATAATATTAGATAGATTTGTGGAACTATATTTGAGTCCAAACCTTAGTTGAAAGAAAAAAAATAAAAATAAAAAGAGAAGATGGAACAGCATGAGATTCAATGCCTTAGTGGAATAATTAGTTTCAGACAGAAGTGTAGCCTTCCATGCCTTTGACATTGTAGACAGAGACAGACTGCAAACAGAGACAGAGGAGACAGCATGTTTTAAATTCAAGAAGGGGTAGGTGAGGGTGGAAGCCTATGATCTAGAGAAAGTAGAGAAGGTTTAGAATAGACACTGAGCAGAATGAAAGCGACATGACAAGCATGGTCTCCACCTTTTATCCTTCTCAACATTTCAATACCTGACTTGAAATACTAAAACATGGTAGTAGATAATTATACAGATTTAAAAAGTAATCGCAGGGGCTTCCTAGGTGGCACAGTGGTTAAGAATCTGCCTGCCAATGCAGGGGACACTGGTTCGAGCCCTGCTCCAGGAAGATCCCACATGCTGCAGAGCAATTAAGCCCGTGCGCCACAACTATTGAGCCTGCGCTTTAGAGCCCATGAACCACAACTACTGAGCCCATGTGCTGCAACTACTGAAGCCCATGCGCCTAGAGCCTGTGCTCCGCAACAAGAGAAGCCATGGCAATGAGGAGCCCGCACACCACAACTAAAGAAAGCCCGCCCACAGCAAAAAAAAGACCCAACACAACCAATAAAATAAATAAATAAATAAAATTTATAAAAAAAGAAGTAATCACAGAATGAATTGGGAGATTGGGATACCAAATTGTACACTCTAAATATATGAAGTTTATTGTATGTTAACTGTATCTCAATAAAAGTTCTTAAAAAAAAGTAATTGCAATATAATCAGAATACAATGTTACAACCCTCTAAAAAAGAACAACAACAACATCCCACACAAACTGGCTGTTCACTTACCCCAATTCCAAGTAACCACAGAAGTGGATGTTAACCAACTCCTCTCAGTCAATGGCAGCCCTACTTCAGTATCCCTGCTTCAGACAGGACAGGACTAGGGTGAGGTGAGTGAGACACTCAACTCAGACACAAAATTTACGGAGGTACCAAATAAGTCAGTAATCAGGATAAAGGCACGCCTTGTTTTACTGTGCTTTGCTTTACTGCATGTTACCAACATTGTGTTTTATACAAATTGAAGGTTTATGGCAACCTTCCATCAAGTTAGTATATCAGTGCCATATGTATCAATAGCATTTGCTCTCTTCGAGTCTAAGTGTCACATTTTGGTAATTCTCACACTATTTCAAACTTATTACTATATTTTTTATGGTGATCTGTGATTAATGATCTTTGATATTACTACTGCAAAAAGACTACAACTCCCTGAAGGCTCAGATGATGGTTAGCATTTTTTAGCTGTAAGCTCTCTTTTAATTAAGGTATGTACATTATTTTTTTAGACATAATGTTATTGCACATTGAATAAACTACAGTATAGTGTAAACATAACTTTTATATACACCGGGAAGCCAGAAAATCTGTGAGTCACTTTATTGTGATATTTGTTTTACTGTGGTGATCTGGAACCAAACCCATACTATCTCTGAGGTGTGCCTACATTATGAAGCAATATATTTAAAAAATCAAAATTACTGCAAAAAAAGTCATACTGGACAAAATACAATTTTAATGAAAGATAGGCTCCAGCCCTAGATCACATGACCCTGTCTCACCCTCTTCACCCTAATTTCTACCCTGCTTATGAAAGTCACCCAGTCTCTAAACCAGCCTTCCATCACTATGCCTCTAAAAGTCAGGCAATCCCTGAACCCAAGTGTCCCCAAAACACTATATAAAGTTGGTTCCTTGCTTTGTTCTAAATGACTGAGTTCTGCAACCAAAGCTGTCCTTTGCTTAGCAAATAGAGCAAAAAATAGAGCTTTCTTTCAGATCTATTTGCTGATCTTTTCCCTCAATCCAAGAATGGTATCTGGACATCTATATTTTCTGTGTCAGACAAAGGTTCCTAACCCAATCTTGCTGTTAATATACTCTGGGACTTTACAAAAATTGTCCTCTCTGGGTAACTTTTTGCTTCCATTAAGCATAGTCTTGGATTTGTAATAAAAAAAGATTCTTTTGGATACCTTCAATGGAGAATATTACTGCAAGGAGTCACAGAAATAAACTTGAGGTTGCTGTGGTCATGGCCTTTTAACTGTGAGGGATAACAGCAAACCTTGGAGAAAGCCCAAAGAAATAGTTTGGCTTTTTCATGATGAAGCCAAAGCACTGGTTACTTTCTTTTCTTTATTCTTTAATATTGAAGATATAAAACTTTAAAGGTAGGAATTTCTTTGATAGTTATCTCTCATAAAAAAGGAAGTTAATCTTTGAGGGCTTATAAATTATATCTCATTATGGCACAGACTCAGTTTTTTTCTGATTTTTTTCTATTGAAATATAGTCGGCTTTTCTCAGGACAGTAGAGGCCGGGTAGCGTCGCCGTTACTCTAAGGAGAAAACAGTCGGTAGAGGGGTGCAAAAATGCAGAGCAATAAAACTTTTAACTTGGAGAAACAAAACCATACTCCAAGGAAGCATCATCAGCATCACCATCAACAGCACCCCCAGCAGCAACAGCAGCCGCCACCACCTCCACCAATACCTGCAAATGGGCAGCAAGCCAGCAGCCAGCATGAAGGCTTGACTATTGACCTGAAGAATTTTAGGAAACCAGGAGAGAAGACCTTCACCCAGTGTAGCCGGCTCTTTGTGGGCAATCTTCCTTCTGACACCACTGAGGAGGAAATGAGGAAACTATTTGAGAAATATGGGAAGGCAGGCGAAGTCTTCATTCATAAGGACAAGGGCTTTGGCTTTATCCGCTAGGAAACAAGAACCCTGGCAGAGATCGCCAAAGTGGAACTGGACAACATGCCGCTCCGTGGAAAGCAGCTGCGTGTACGCTTTGCCTGCCATAGTGCATCCCTTACAGTCCGAAACCTTCCTCAGTATGTGTCCAATGAACTGCTGGAGGAAGCCTTTTCTGTGTTCGGCCAGGTGGAGAGGGCTGTAGTCATTGTGGATGATCGAGGAAGGCCCTCAGGAAAAGGCATTGTTGAATTCTCAGGGAAGCCAGCTGCTCGGAAAGCTCTGGACAGATGCAGCGAAGGCTCCTTCCTGCTAACCACATTTCCTCGACCTGTGACTGTGGAGCCCATGGACCAGTTAGATGATGAAGAGGGACTCCCAGAGAAGCTGATAATAAAGAACCAGCAATTTCACAAGGAGCGAGAGCAGCCACCCAGATTTGCACAGCCTGGGTCCTTTGAGTATGAGTATGCCATGCGCTGGAAGGCACTTATTTAGATGGAGAAGCAGCAGCAGGACCAAGTGGACTGAAACATCAAGGAAGCTCGTGAGAAGCTGGAGATGGAGATGGAGATGGAGGCTGCTCGCCATGAGCACCAGGTCATGCTAATGAGGCAGGATTGGATGAGGCGTCAAGAAGAACTTAGGAGGATGGAAGAGCTGCACAACCAAGAAGTGCAAAAACAAAAGCAGCTGGAGCTCAGGCAGGAGGAGGAGCGCAGACGCCATAAGGAAGAGATGCAGCGGCAACAAGAAGAAATGATGCGACGACAGTAGGAAGGATTCAAGGGAACATTCCCTGATGCGAGAGAGCAGGAGATACGGATGGGTCAGATGGCTATGGGAGGTGCTATGGGCATAAACAACAGAGGCGCTATGCCCCCTGCTCCTGTGCCAGCTGGTACCCCAGCTCCTCCAGGACCTGCCACTATGATGCCAGATGGAACCTTGGGATTGACCCCACCAACAACTGAACGCTTTGGCCAAGCTGCTACAATGGAAGGAATTGGGGCAATTGGTGGAACCCCTCCTGCATTCAACCGTGCAGCTCCTGGAGCTGAATTTGCTCCAAACAAACGTCGCCGATACTAATAAAATTGCAATGTCTAGTTTCCCAAAACCCTTAAAAGAAGGACCCATTTTGGACTAGCTGAATTCTACCCTGGAAAAGTGTTAGGGATTCCTCCGAATAGTTAGGTCTTCCCTGCCTGTAGTACTCTAGGGAGTATGCTGGAGGCAGAGGGTAAGGGAGGGGTGATATTTAACAAATCAGTTCTGTGTGGTATATCCTTTAACCAATTCTGTGTGGTGCATTCCTGAAGTCTCGTGATTGTTGAGAGCCTGGGAGGGGCGGGGAGCCATGGCAGAATGGATCCAGTTAGCGCCTCCGTTAATCTTAATCATTCCACTTTGTCCACCTTGTTCTATTTCCTTTCTTGTTCTCATACTTCCTCCACCCCAGAGACACTGCCACATATACCACAAAAACCAAACATCCCCCAATGACCTTGGCTCCGTTGCTCCATTCACTCCCAGGTGGGAATTCAGGCAGATGTCCTCAGAGGTCACAGACAACATGCATACGGTTCTGTTGTATCCCATATATTACCCCTTCATGTCCTAAGGAAGACATTTTCTCTTAGAGATTTTCATTTAGTATATCTTTAAAAAAAATCTTGTGTTAAACTTGCCTCCATCTTTTTCTGGGGTAAGGACAACCCAGAAATGGCCCTTTTGTGTCTATGATGTTGCTGTTCACAGTTTTTCTTGATAGGCCTAGTACAATTTTGAGAACAGGGTTGCTGTATGCTGAAGGTCAGACAGTAGCTCTTAGTTTTGCCTATCTTAGGTAGTTATGCTGTGCATTTTTTATTGGTGTATGATGTTTGGTTTGTCCCTTATACCTGTGGAGTTTTTCTCAGAAATGAAGTAATGCAACATCTACTTATTAAAATACATTTTAAGCCTTTAAAAAAAAAAAAGAAATATAGTCGATTTACAATGTTGTATCAGTTTCAAATGTACAGCAAAGTGATACAGCAAAGATTATATATATATATATATATAAATATATATATACATGTACGTATTCTTTTTGATTCTTTTCCCTTATAGCTTATTACAAAATATTGAGTATAGTTCTAAATTAGGAGGTTGGGCTTAACATATACAAACTACTATACATAAAATAGATAACCAACAAGGACCTTCTGTATAGCAAACAGTCAGTTATTTTAAACAAAACTAACAAGCTATTGGGGAAAGCACATTATTGTGAAATTGTGTCAACCATTGATAGCTTGGGATGCTAATAAAAATAGAATTCATCAAGTGCTAATCATGCTTAAGGCCATGACCTTTACTTAGATTTTCTTTTAATCTTTATATTAATTCTGTGACCCAGATGCTATTATCACCCTATTTCACAGATGAGGAAATGGAGAAGAGAGCAGTGCAAGTTTGAACAGCTATGATATAGAAAAGCCAAGATTTCAACATGGGCTGCCTCTTTCCGGAGCCCACATTCCTAAGCACTGTGGTTTCTTGCTTATAAAGTTTATCACATCAAATCATATTTTAAAAATCAAAACAGGAGCACTGGAAATTGTAAACACATTTGGTATTTGTCCCGGGGGATATGCCTCAGCAATTGCAAATCATGAATGTTATTGTAAAGAAGCCTTCAATGATGGTACTATAAAACACCCCAGTAAGTTATTGTTGTGAAATTAAGTCATAGTGATCATAAATATACATTTCAAGGATGGTTTAAAATATTGCTTTAGTATTATGTAGATGGTACTTGTGGCTTAAATATAAACTTTTTAGTATTCACACTGGGTACTGATTTTAAAAGTGCTGTATCTCAAACAACTTTAGGAAACACACCTCTCTCTTCCTTACTGTGTTATGTGTTGTAAAAGTCGTTCTAACAATGAATTTCCTAAGATTCTGTGAAGAGTTTAAATGTCCACCCATATTTACCTCTCATTAATAGTAGTGAACTGCTTTGTAGTAACAGCTGCTTTGTTGTAGTCGTGGTTCCTATTGTCTTAAAATTCTTTAGTATGTATTTTCTCATTATGAATTGAGACATCCCCTTATGTTTAAGGAGGTCAAATATTTGAGCATGCATGTTTTTTATACTACCCACAAAGAAATTCTGATTGTGTCACGTTGCTATTCAGCTATGGGGTATCTTTCTTTAGCAAAGATTGAAGCCATATGACAGACAGTTGACCTTGCTCTGCTCTGATGGCACATGGCCCTGATGCCACCATCTGTGTCCATGTCAAAGGGAGTTTTGCTTAGGATGCCCTAAAACCTGCTCCTGTGGGCATGGTAAATACCTGAGACTTCATGGACACCTCTGTAGTTCAATCATCACAGATCCCTATATCTGCTCAAGAGGAGTATCCCCTGTTCCATTCCTTCCCCAGAGAAAAGACAACTGAACTTTCTCATCTCTGTCACCCAACTATTAATATAGAAAGTACTATAGGAAGGGCAGTGTTTCTTCTCAATACTTAACGGGATACCTGAATATGTTATATTTTCTAGCCTAGAAAGCCTTACAGGCCAGCTCAATGTATGTAAGACGTTTGCCACAACAGTCAGCAACCTCACCAGGGTGTTTGCTTCTTCCCAATGTTATCAGAACCTAGACTGGTATTTATGATATATTCCAGTCTTCACTGATGTGCTTCATGAATAAGGGAAAAGGGAGACTAACAATCTGTCCACACAGTGTCCAATGCCAATGTGGTATTTTATTTTTGGTTCCCACACATCCTCTAAACTCTAGGCTCTGGCTGCATGACTCTTAGAGCCCTGATATTCTCTCCCAGGGTAAAGTAATGGAATTCAGAGAGTGCCACTCAGAACTGCTTGTCTCTGTATTCTGTAACTGACTGGTTAATAGAAGAATTGTGGAATAGCCAAAAGAGAACCAGAATTGTATTTAGGTCATCTTGAGGTCTCAGTTTCCTACTTGCTTTGTGACTTTGGGCAAAGCATGTCACCTCCTGGATATAATTTTTCTCCTTTCCCTATTAATGTGTCATTGATTTATTTGTGTGCATAAAGTCAGAAAATCTTAGACATCTGGGATTAAGAAAAGAGCATGGCTTTATGTGTCAGAAAATCAAGGGCTCAAATCTAGATTTTGTCATAGATCAGGTACTTATGTCATTTAACCCATCTTTGCCTCAATTTTCACATCCATAAAATTAAGATAGTGATACCTACTCCCAAGACTGTCCTGAGGATCACATGATATAATACATTTGAAGAACTGAGCACACTGCCCCGATCATACTGGTACTCATGACAGCCTAGTCGGGTTTCTTTTGTTTTTTTGTTTTTTTTGCTTCCTTCCTTAATTTTGAAGCTGGCCAGGTCTTATAAGATCAAAAATTATCCAGTTCTCAAATAAAATGCTTGTCAAAACTTAGTCTGAATGAATATCTCTTCCTCCCGAGTTCTCTGCCTCAGGATTCAGACATAAAAAATCATTGGAAAACACTAATGGTATTCCTCTCCTGGCATGCATAGACAGTAGAATAAATTACTTTTAATGTTTGCCAGGAAATGCTATACAGCAAATTATGTTTGAGACGTATATGTTTAGGATGGTAGAATCCAGAATTTTTGATGCAACTTTTCACATACTGTCACTTGACAGTTATAATTTTACTAATTTTTATAATTATGATTATTACAACAATTTATATTTCTTAAATATCATCCAATGATTCTCCACGATGTCAACATCCTAATACATACTGCATTAAGTAACCCTGGTGTACCAGGTTCCAAGGGATTCTAAAGGAAGTAAATGCCACTGGCCAGAGAAATAATTAAGATTCTCCTATTGAGTGAATATGTAGAGGTACTGTGGTCATGGTTCAGTCAACCAGGGGAGAATGGGAAGGCAGAAGTAATTGTCCTGTCTATGTATCTTCTTTTTTTTTTTTAAGAACTTTTATTGAGATACAGTTAACAGTCAATAAACAGCATATATTTAGAGTGTACAATTTGGTATCCCAATCTCCCAATTCATTCCCCTCCAACCCTCCCCGCTTTCCCCACTTGGTGTCCATGTGTTTGTTCTCTACACCTGTGTCTCTATTTCTGCCTTGCATTTCCTCTTTCATGGTTGTTAGCATTTGCCTTAGGTATTGAGGTGCTCCTATACTGGGTTCATATATATTTATAATTATCTCCTCTTCTTGGATTGATCCCTTGACCTTTATGTAATATCCTTTCTTGTCTCTTGTAACATTTTTTATTTTAAAGTCTATTTTATCTGATATGAGTATTGCTACTCCAGCTTTCTTTTGATTTCCATTTGCATGGAATATCTTTTTCCATCCCCTCACTTTCAGTCTGTACGTGTGCCTAGGTCTGAAGTGGGTCTCTTCAAGACAGCATATATATGGGTCTTGTTTTTGTATTCATTCAGCCAGTCTGTGTCTTCTGGTTGGAGCATTTAGTCCATTTACATTCAAGGTAATTATCAATATGTATGTTCCTACTATCATTTTCTGAATTGTTTTGTTTTTGTAGGTCCTTCTCTTCTCTTATGTTTCCCGCTTAGAGAATTTCCTGTAGCATTTGTTGTAGGGCTGGTTTGGTGGTGCTGAATTCTCTTAGCTGTTGCTTGTCTGTAAAGCTTTTGATTTCTCCATTGAATCTGAATGAGATCCTTGCTGGGTAGATTATTCTTGGTTGCAGGTTCTTCCCTTTCATCACTTTAAATATATCTTGCCACTCCCTTCTGGCTTGCAGAGTTTCTGCTGAGAAATCAGCTGTAAACCTTAAAGGAGTTCCCTTGCATGTTATTTGTCATTTTTCTTTGTTGCTTTTAATAACATTTCTGTCTTTAATGTTTGTCAGCTTGACTACTCTATGTCTTGGTGTGTTTCTCCTTGGGTTTCTCCTGCCTGGGACTCTCTGCACTTCCTGGACTTGGGTGGCTATTTCCTTTCCCATGTTAGGGAAGTTTTCAACTATAATCTCTTCCAATATTTTCTCGGGTCCTTTCTTTCTCTCGTCTCCTTCTGGGACCCCTATAATGGGAATGTTGGTGCATTTAACGTTATCCCAGAGGTATCTTAGGCTGTCTTCAGTTCTTTTCATTCTTTTTTCTTTATTCTTTTCTGCATCAGTGATGATCACCATTCTGTCTTCCAGGTCACTTATTCGCCCTTCTGCCCCAGTTAATCTGCTATTGGTTCCTTCTAGTGTATTTTTCATTTCAGTTATTGTGTTGCATATCTCTGTTTGTTTGCTCTTTAATTCTTCTAGGTCTTTGGTAAACTTTTTGATCTTTGCATCCACTCTTTTTTCAAAGTCCTGAATCATCTTCACTATCATTATTCTGAATTCTTTTTCTGGAAGGGTGGCCACCTCCTCTTCATTTAGTTGTTTTTCTGGGGTTTTATCTTGTCCCTTCATCTGTTACAAAGTCCTCTGCTTTTTCATTTTCTCTTTCTTTCTGTGGCTGTGGTTTTCAGTTCTGCAAGATGAAATACTGCTGATACTGCTTGATACTGTTATTTGCCCACTTGTGGAGGAAGCTATCTAGGAGCCTCCTGTGTGCTTCCTCATGGGAGGGACTGATGGTGGGTAGGGCTGGGTGCACAGAGCTCAGTAAAACTTTAATCTGCTTAAATAGAAAGGAAGATCAATGGAATAGAATAGAGAACTCAGAAGTAAGCCCAAACACATATGGGCACCTTATCTTTGACAAAGGAGGCACGAGTATACAATGGAAAAAAGACAGCCTCTTCAATAAGTGGTGTTGGGAACACTGGACAGCAACATGTAAAAGAATAAAATTAGAACACTTCCTAACACCATACACAAAAAGAAACTCCAAATGGATTAAAGACCTACATGTAAGGCCAGACACTATAAAACTCCTAGAGGAAAACATAGGCAGAACACTCTATGACATCCATCAAAGCAAGATCCTTTTGGACCCACCTCCTAGAATCATGGAAATAAAATCAAGAATAAACAAATGGGACCTCATGAAACTTAAAAGCTTTAGCACAGTGAAAGAAACCATAAACAAGACTAAAAGGCAACCCTCAGAATGGGAAAACATAATTGCCTATGAAACAACGGACAAAGGATTAACCTCCAAAATATACAAGCAGCTCATGAAGCTTAATACCAAAAAAGCAAATAACCCAATCCACAAATGGGTGGAAGACCTATGTGGGAAGACATTCAGGAGCCTTTCTGAAACCTTGAAAATGTTAAAGTATGTGGGCCGAGCGATGGGATTCAGAATGTCTTGCTTGAGCAGTGGAGGAGCTAAGGGTGCGGGGCGTGGAGACTAATATCACCCTGTTTGGCCCTGAAGGATGGCTGGTTAGCCAAAGACGGGTAAGATTCCTCAGAGGAGGAACAACCTAAGACAGGCACAGCTGCAGAGGGGCCAACAGGGGAGGTGCATAGAGCCTTCCTTATATCACCCTGTTTGGCCCTGGAGGATGACTGGTTAGCCAGAGACAGGTAAGATTCCTCAAGGGAGGAACAACCTAAGACAGGCACAGTCGCAGAGGGGCCAACAGGGGTGGGGCACAGACCCCCAATATCTGAGACAGGTCTCCTGCCCCCAGGGCTGTTTTGCTCTCCAGGCCCAGCTCAAATCCACACCTGCTCAACTCGGACCCAGGAAGCAAACAAAGATAATTGCCTCAGTCATGTGAGGCCCTTGATTGTTTATGGGTGTAACCTGAGAATGTTAGCCGAAGAACTCAATAAAAGCAACCTGGGATGAGTCAGCAGGACTCTTGATCCGAGAGGTCTTGAGCCCCCCGGTGCCACTCTTCTCTTCAGTTTGTGTCTGTGTCTTCTTCAAGCTTGCAGCACCCATCACTCACCTTGAGTCGCCGAGCTGGTCTTGGCAGACCTAAATAGACATTTCTCCAAAGAAGACATACAGATGGCCAACAAACACATGAAAAGATGCTCAACATCACTCATCATCAGAGATATGCAAGTCAAAGCCACAATGAGGTATCACCTCACACCAATCAGAATGGCCATCATCACAAAATCTGGAAACAACAAATGTTGGAGAGGGTGTGGAGAAAAGGGAACTCTCCTGCACTGTTGGTGGGACTGTAAGTTGGTACAGCCACTATGGAAAACAATTTGGAGGTTCCTTAAAAAACTACAAATAGAACTTCCATATGATCCAGTAATCCCACTACTGGGCATATACCCAAAGAAAACCATAATCCCAAAAGAAACATGTACCATAATGTTTATTGCAGCACTATTTACAATAGCCAGGACATGGAAGCAACCGAAATGCCAATCAACAAATGAATGGATAAAGAAGATGTGGCATATATACACAATGGAATATTACTCAGCTATAAAAAGGGATGGGATGGAGCTATATGTAATGAGGTGGATAGAACTACAATCTGTCATACAGAGTGAAGTAAGTCAGAAAGAGAAGGACAAATATTGTATGCTAACTCACATATACGGAATCTAAAAATGGTACTGATGAACTCAGTGACAAGATTAAGGACGCAGATACAGAGAATGGACTGGAGAACTCGAGGTATGGGAGGGGGCGGGGGGTGAAGGGGAAACTGAGACGAAGTGAGAGAGTAGCACAGATATATATATATACTACCAACTGTAAACTAGATAGTCAGTGGGAAGTTGTTGTATAACAAAGGGAGTCCAACTCGAGGATGGAAGATGCCTTAGAGGACTGGGGCAGGGAGGGTGGGGGGGACACCAGGGGGGGAGTCAAGGAAGGGAGGGAATACGGGGATATGTGTATAAAAACAGATGATTGAACTTGGTGTACCCCCCAAAAAATAATAAAAATAAAAAAATAAAAAAAAGAGAACAAACTTTAATCTGCTTGTCTGCTAATGGGTAGGGCTGTGTTCACACCTTGTTGGTTGTTTGGTCTGAGGCCACCTAGCACTGGAGCCCACAGGCTCTTTGGTGGGGCTAATGGTGGACTCTGGGATGGCTCACACCAATAAGAACTTCCCAAAACCCCTGCTGCCAGTGCCCCTGCCGCCTCAGTGAGTCACAGCTGCCCCTCACCTCGGCAGGCAACCCTCCAGCACCAGCAGGTAGGTCTGGTTCAGTCTCCTTATCAGGTCACTGCTCCTTCCCCCTGGGTCCTGGTGAGCACATCTTTTTGTGTGCCCTCCAAGAGTGGAGTCTGTTTCCACCAGTCCTGTGGAGGTCCTGCAATTGAATCCCGCTAGCTTTCAGGGTCTGATTCTCTGGGGATTCCTCCTCCCATTGCTGGACTCCCAGTTTGGGAAGCCTGATGTGGGGCTCAGAACCCTCACTTTAGTGGGTGGACTTCTGCAGTATAACTGTTCTCCAGTTTGTGACTCACCCACCGAGCATTTATGGGATTTGATTTTAACGAGATTGCGCCCCTCCTACCGTCTCCATGCGGCTTCTCCTTTGTCTCTGGACGTGGGGTCTCTTTTTTGGTGAGTTCCAGTGTCTTTCTGCTGATGATTGTTCAGCAGTTAGTTGTAATTCTGGTGCTCTTGCAAGAGGGAGTGAGCGCGTGTCCTCCTACTCCGCCATCTTAATCCTATCTCCTTAATCTGTTCTGGCTATGTATCTTCTGATCGGACTCTTGCCCTGAAAACACAAACCAGGAAGTACTTAAGCATACCTGTGCTGTCCACACAAATAGATACATCCGTTTCCTTATTGAAGGTACATAGGGATAGTGAAGAAGCTGCCAACTTGAGCATGGATTAGGGGGAGCTAAAATCTCCTCCCAAACCAAAATATCTTCACCACTTTCTGCCCATCTCTTATATACAACAAACATTTAGTGAACAGCTATTTTGGCCAGACATTGTGCCTGGTGAGGAGCACTTGAGAGCAAATGAGATACAACTACTGCTCCAAGAGTTCAAAATGAGACAGTGACTATTCCTGCAGGAAGGAAATTGGCTCCTGGAAAGATTAATGCATTAAGTGTGGTATGTTGGAAAGGACTGAGTTCAAATTAGACCTTTTATCTGTGTGACTGGAGAACAATTACTTAACTCTCTGACCCTCAGTTTCCTTAACAGTACACATGGCTACTAATAACATATTTCTCTTAAAGACCTTATTGGGGAGCAGGGCAATGAGAGGAAAGAGTTTTAGAGAGTTACATGATTAGAGCAGCTGGGGATAGGAGACTCTGGGAACACAGGCAAAGAAGTGGTTTTGATATAAAATATTTAGCATTCAAGGCTGGACAGGGATTTATTTAGCATGATTCAAAACATACTGAGTCATCAAAAATGTGACTAAGGACAACCTAAGGTATCACTGCAGGATTCTTGGTAGGCTCTTCAGAACTAATATCAACTGTAGAACTTCTGAGATAGTAAGTGACTTAAGCATGGATCTCAGTTACACAGCCATAGCCTCAGGTTTTTATTCTTGATGTTTCATGTTGCTTTGATATGATATAGTACCTGGGAATGAGGCCAAAGCAACAGACGGGGAGTTAATATCTTCATTTAAATGTCTGCAGCAACATGGATGGACCTAGGGATTGTCACACTAAGTGAAGTAAGTCAGATAAAGGTGAATATCATATGATATCACTTATATGTGGAATCTAAAAAAAAATGGTACAAATGAACTTATTTACAAAGAAATAGTATCACAAATGTAGAAAACAAACTTATGGTTACTGGGGTGCAGGGGGTGGGAATAAATTGGGAGACTGGGATTGACATATACACACTACTATAGATAAAACAGATAACTAATAAGGCCTACTGTATAGCACAGGGAACTCTACTCAATACTCTGTAATGACCTATATGGTGGAAGAATCTTAAAAAGAGTGGACGTGTGTGTGTGTGTGTGTGTGTGTGTGTATATATATATATCTGATTCACTTTGCTGTACACCTGAAACTAACACAACATTGTAAATCAACTATACTCCAATAAAAATTAAAAATAAACTAAAATTTTGTGAACCTTCAGATACATTTGGGAGGAGAGAGAGGGAGAAGGGAACGGGTTAGTTGACTGTAAAAGCCGCTGTATTTCAAGAGAACATGGAAATGTTAGGAATTCATTCTGGGACTAATATTTACAACCTAGGAATCTAAGGGAGAGGGAAAGTTCTCAAAAAGTCCCCTGGAGGAAAGACAACACTTCATCATCTGATAACATGGCAGGGATGTAACTTGTTGAGAGAATATAAGACAAGACTTTCCGGTTAACTTTGGACTCCTCACTCTCTGGCTGTTTAGCTGCTGCACCATCCGGCTTTGGGAGCTTACACACCTCATGCCCAGAGGATAAAATGGACATACAGGGATGAAGAAAGGGGCAAATTTGTGCAGCTTGAAATAGCTGGCATCTATTTTTATCATTTTAATTCTTGTTTTGAAGTCTGTTTGCCTTGGATGCTCCTTGAAGGCCCTGCAGAGATAACTGGACTGAGGGAAGCCAGTGCCTGCTAACCAGAGGGCTTTACCTGGGGACTTTTCCCCTCTAGAACATGGCTTTGCCTCAGGCACAGACAGAGCCAGCTTGGGGTACTCTTGATCAAGGGTGTTATGATGGCCTCTTTCACTTGGTCCTGAGGGAAGCAAGAGCAGATACACACATCCCTCACCCTGGTGGAAGATTCACCTCCACCCACGTTGTCCTCACACCCTCACCTCTTAGGAAAAGGCTGGTCAAGGATCTTGGGTCAGCCTTGACTTCACACACACAGGCAGAACCTGTGCTCAATCTGGCCCTGTCAAGGGGACTACTGTCTCACCACTCCTATCTTGTTCTGCTGTTTATGTCTCTAAAGTAACATAAAGACTTGATCTCTCTCTCTCTCTCTCTCTCTCTCTCTCTCTCTCTCTCTCTCTCTCACACACACACACACACACACACACATATACAGAGCTTAGGTGCATTGTGCAAAGTTGTTACCAAGAAAAAAATGTCCCATGACTTTAGAGCATCTCCGTGAAGGTCAATTATTTATTTTGACATTATTAACTATGCTAGTAAGAGCTGTTAAAAACTGCATTTGCAAATGGTCAGTGTAAAACCCTGTGCATGTTTGAGTAAAACTACTACTTAGCGCTAGCTGCCACCTAGTAATGGTTATACAGGGGTGAGTGGACCTACACTGTTATACTTTTAAATCCCATTTGTTTTGCTGCCCAAATTTAAATAAATACTTTTGCTAATAGATAATTGCTTTTTTACGAAAAGATATCCTTTACCTACAGAAATGTATTTTGGGAACTTATTCTACACAGCAATTTTTTATCCATTGAAACTAACCCCATCAGTACATCTCCAATGTTTAGATATTTAAAAAGTACTTTTTGGTCATTTATGTTTTAAAATTCATGCCCAATTTTATTATTTCACAAAAAGGAAGCAAAGGATGAAAATAAACTTGACACTTGCTGCCTACTGATTACTGGCAAGCTGCTGGCCACCTGGCAGACTATCTCTATTCAAATGGTGCTCCTTATTCACCAGAGTACAGACTTTTAAAGACAGTTACAATATGAACATGTGTATAAACTGTTACACATAATAACAAAATCTGGTTCTATCAACTCCAGTCTCATCAGAAAATTCCATCAGAAGTAGCTAACCTTTCCCTTGGTGTATCATGCCTTCTCCACTCTTAATCCACACATTTTGGTTAGAATGGACCTAACTCACAAATTTAGGAATAGATATTGAATAGTATATAACTTGCTTCTTTAAGTGTGGCAGTGAACCACACCACGAGCATCACTTGGAAACCTATTATAAATGTAGTGGTACATACAGACAATGGAAGATTACTCAGCCATAAAAAAGATTGAAATATTGCCATTTGCAGCAACACGGATGGACCTAGAGATGATCATATTGAGTGAAGTAAGTCAGACAAAGAAAAAAAAATACCATATAATATCACTTATATGTGGAATCTAAAATAAGATACAAATGAACAAAGCAGAAAGACTCACAGACATAGACAGAAAGAGAGAAAGAAAGAAAGAAAGAAAGAAAGAAAGAAAGAAAGAAAAAGAAAGAAAGAAAGAAAGAAAGAAAGAAAGAAAGAAAGGAAGGAAGGAAGGAAGAAAGGAAGGAAGGAAGGAAAGAGGGAGGGAGGGAGGAAGGAAGGAATTAAGGAATTAAGGAAAGGATGTAGTGTCTTGAACTGCAGTAACGGGGGCCTTGGCTCCAAAACAAAGGGCAGGCATTCCCAAAACAGTTTTGTTTTTCAGTGTTCTAACCTAACTCTGGCTGGTGAGCCTGGCCTGCCACTCCAGGTGTCTGGGGACCTTCAGTGTGGTCACCTTGGTGCGAGCCTCCTAGGACCCCAGCCCTGGTGGCAGGAAGAGAGTCAGGGGAGTCAGGGAGAGAGGAGGGCAAGGGCCACCTCCAAAACTGCTTCAGAGGAGGTTAGTCCTGTGGCCAGGAGCGCTAGCTGTCTGGGGACAGAGGGGGACTGGCTATCGGTGGGGTGGGAGCCCCTCCTCTGACCCCAGCCTCCCCAGGGCTCAGAGCCCAGCCAGTGCGCTGGGCGCCAGAGGAGGGTCTGGCCCAGCCACTCACCTGGGCTTCCCTTGGCGCCCTCTCTGCCCGGACTTGCAGCCTAGACTTCAGAGAATGCCACACCTGGCTTGGGCTCCGGGCTGTCCGCGCTGATGCCCAGAGGGCCTGGGCGCACCTCCAGTTGCCAAGGAAGCGCTCAGCACAGCGCAGGCCTCAGGCTGCAGGTGCTCTGCCGCCTCCCTGGCCCAGCATGCAGGCTACAGGTGGCGCCCAGGGCACAGCCAGGTGCTCGCGGCCCAACTGCGAAGGGGCTGAAGCAGAGGACACCCGTGGCCGGGTCCTTGGTGAACCCACCAAGGCCCAGCCGGCACCTTCCTCCTTCCTTTAGGAGTGAGTCCCTGAGAACCTGGCCTGAGCCGGTGGCTCCGTTGTCTCAGCCGGGCTCCTCCCCAAGCCTCAGCCTGAGGCGGGGGCTCCTCCTGAAAGGTGCTTCCTGACCCTGAGGAAGCTCCTGAAATTCCTCTGCCCAGTTTCTGTATATCCTCAACTTATATTTAAAGCTCTTGTATGTTCTGGGCACGTTTGCTCTTGCGGTTTGAGCACTTTGGTTTTGTACCCTCTCTATGGTGGCGTTGAAACATTTTCAGTGGTGGTCCATGACTTCTTTGGTATCTTTGTAAATGATACCAACAAAGACACTTACCATTTTCCTTGTTGATCTTCTGCAAAATCCGAGCTGCTTTTGAAACCAAATGAACTGACCGTGAGTGGGCTTCAAGGAAGGATACTCAGGAGACCACAAGCAGATGTGCTGGTAAAGTTCTGGAATGTTCCACCCTTTTAAATTCCTAAATGGTAAATCTCAACCCATGAATTTGATTTAAATTATTTAAATATTTTTCCTTGAGAAGCGTGTGAAGTGATGCCAGGATTATAAATGAATTTATATTAAACTATGTAGTGTCGTCTGCACAGTACATTTGCTTTAGAGATGTGGTTCTCTTGGTGATATATATATACACACACATATATAGTATTTTTATACCTTAATGCTTATTCTTGATAGCATCTGTCAGATATTAAGAGGGATCAGAAATGGGAATTGTTTCAGAAGTCCTTTAATTATTCTTGGAACTTACAAACTCTGTTTTTAATATCTAGAAAATTACAATTTAAGCTCCAAAACGACATACAGAAATGTAAACCCTCATTTGCCAAAGGCTCTGGGTAGAACTGTCCTCCCACTGTGGGTGGTACCCTATGTCTGCAGCCAGAGTGGCTGGCCTTCCCTCTGGGTAGGTGGCAAGGCCTCTGCACGGACAGATGGACAGAAGCCCAGGCCAGCCCAAAGGTTTGTCCCTTGGAGCAGGACTGCTAAACTTATGTGCGTAAGCCTCCTTCTACCCAGTGTCTAGCCAGCCAGCCAGCCCTCCAGCTTCTGTCTGTGTGAGGTTTAAAAATAAGGCTTCCAATGTCAGAAAGAAAGAGAGAGAGAGAAAGGAAGAAAAGAAGGGAAGGAGGGAAGGAGGGAGGGATGGAGGGAGTGGGGAAGGGAGGGAGGAAAGAAGAAATGTAGTGTCTTGGGCCCTGCATTCCACCTACTGAATCAGAATCTGTCTTTTGAAATATTCCCCAGGTGAACTGTATAAACATGAATCTTTACAGTCCGGCTGTAAAGCAGTGGTTATTCTGGATAAACGCTGAAATCACTAGGGAGCTTTAAAATACACTAATGCCTGATTCTCACTCACAGATGTACAGGCTTAATTAGTCTAAAGCTGGCCTCCAGCATAAGTATTTTTTAAATCTCTGCAGGTGATTCTACTGTGCAAACATGGATTTTCAACCGTTGGAGAGCTTACCTTCTTACCTAGAGTGACTGTTTCAGATGTAGGAATTCAATCTAATCCAACCAATGAGAGGCTAACCCTGGACATTTATCTGATTCTGAGGGAAAGATACACTCTCTTTCAGCTGGAGGTGAAGCTAAAACGTATGAAATTTAGAGCAGCTGCACACCTCCAAGGACACGGATTATACCTGCCTACATGGAAGAAACAGAGCTGAGAAGAAAGATGCAATAGGGCTGGGTCTCGGCGATATTTTTTCAAGCCCCACTTTAAGTAATTCCTTTAGCCATTTAAGCACTGCCTTTGTAAGGTTTTTTGACTTATAATCATTTGGTTGATTTTTCTATTTTGTACAACAGAAAGTAGCTTATTTGATAAACTCTGACCCAAGGAATCTCAATCTCCACAGGAAAATACTACATCAATCCATAATGGTTATATAATTTTAAAATTTGAAAGGAACCTATTGAGTTTTGACTCAATACACTTACTTTATAATTGAAAAGACTAAGGACTATGATAGACTGGGGAAGAGTTCACTGTAAGTGAGGATTGAGGCTGGTCGATAGAACCTGGATACAGAACAGCAAGAGTAGAACCCAGTGCCTCTACAGGAGATTGCGCTTTCCTGTTTGCAGTGTTCTCCACCTCACTGGTATTTCTTTTTTCCCTTGAATTGCTTGGACTCTTAAAATACTTGAGTTCTGAAGCTCACAATCCTTTACTAAATTTGTGATCTAAGAACTAGTAGCAAGCTGGTAGATGAATACACAACAAAGGGAGTTCTTTGATCAAATAAATTTGACAAGTGCTTTTTAATACTTTCTACCTCCTCTGGGAGCACCTCAGCTCACTTAAATTTCAAATAAATGCTTGAGCAAAAACAACTGTTTAAATCTTTCTCCTCCCCAAAAATATGTATTAACATAACAGCTCTCTTCATTGGAGTTTTAGAATACAGTTGATGTCTATTAATATGACTTTAAAGGAGTTAAAGTTCACAAGAGAGGAAATGCCTGGGTTTGGTTTCTCCCAAAACAAACCCTGACAAAAAGACTTAAATAAAATGATTTGTTTAGGAGGTGGTCTCAGGGAGCAGAGCATGAGTGAGGGCATAGATGAAGGAAGAGGGGGAGAAAAAGCCAACAGATTATGTGGAATGATGAGTAAGTAAGTCACCACTGTTGGCAACAGGCGTTCCATCCTGCTGGAATGGCTCGGAACTGAGATTGAGGGTTGTCCTTCAGTGTGTTAAATGCCCTCTAGTTCTGGCCTGCTTTGCACATTGCTGAGCAAGCTTCCATGTCACTGCATGAACTCCTCATCCAGAGAAGCAGAAACACACAGAGCTTGGAAGCTCTCAATATTCCCAGAACTTTCCTCTGCAGATGGTGAAGAACTTACTAGTGAGGGAAATGGTTGAGGGGGCCCTACAGCAACATTATGTACTATACGAAGAGTCACAATATGTTTCCCCAAACTAGGGCCTCAGGTAAACTTAGTAAATAATTTGGGAATGATGAGAAGATAGATAGAAGATATGTATGTATGTATGCGTGTGTATATATATACATATATATGTATATATGTATATATATGAAAAATGAAAGAAGATGGAGAACTCTGTGCTGGCATCTCATCAAAAATGAGGGTTTGGAGAATTAGACCAAAAATTATTTGCAACCCTCTACATAGTAAGGGGCAGCAGGAACCAAATCATCCTGTAAATAATTAAACAGAAACTTGAGTTTGATAAGCTATCAGTGAGTGTTTCTTCGTTTGCCCGATATGTTGCATTGTGAGGATGGCACCTTTGACATGAAAATATATCAGCATGAGAGCATGTGTCTCTCTGCATGTTGGTAATAAATTCTGCTGAAGGATTTGAGGATTAATGGTCACCTTCTTAACCCCAAGGTGAGCTCAGCCTGATTAGTAAATTTCACATACATAGTTAAGCAAATAGTTGTTTGTTTGCGAACTTCATTTTTTTCCAGCTTGGCAGATGTCATTCAGAGAAGAATGGTTCTGCTCTATGCTATAAGCTTGGCTTACTACAATTTCAGATAATTAGTAGGGTATAGTAATTTTTGACTAGAGGGATTTAGTGGGGCTTAAATTATTCATATTATGAGTTGTTTTCCCCCAATATTGAAATAAAATGTTAGTTTAGGAAAAAAATTTAAATAAAAATTGAATAAAGATATAGAAGAATGGCCAAGAGGAATTGATGTTAATAATAGCATTTGACAAATTCCCTACAGGTTTTTCTCAAGGCTTATTTTAGCATATCATATATGATTTTGTATCTTGAATAACATGTATTTATAACAGAATTGAGTCTATGCCAACATTTAACCTAAGAAAACTACTACAAAAATCCATGAAAGTTAAGACGTAAAAATAAAAGTCTCTCAATGGAAAACTATGTAGTACTGAGGATGAACAACTTAGAACTGTGTGCAAAAAGAGAGATGGATCTCCTAGACATGATGTTGAGTGAAATAAGCCAGACCTAAAAGAACACACACTATAGCATCCTGTTTATGTTAAAGAAAAAAATTACCAACTAATCTATGCTGTCGTGAATAAGAATATGTTTACTTTTCCAGGAGTAGTGACTGGTTAAAAAAAAGAGAGCTTCTGGGGTTCTGGTAATGTTCTGTTAATTGGTCTGAATGCTGGTTACACAGGGTGTTCAGTTTTTTAACATTTTCAAGTTGGGCACTTGTGTATACTTTTGTGAGCATACTTTATATATAAATATGAAGCTATATCTATTTATATATAAAGATAGATATCTATATATAGATAGATAGATATAAAATATCTTTTATAAAGAAAAAAATTGCCTAAGCAGTTATTTCACGGCCTTTAGTAAACAATTACCCCAGAAGACTAGAGACCTGCCATCTGATTTCTCCCTAAATAATGGCTGAATAATTTGTCTCCAGTCTCTTGCCTCTCTCTTTTTTTTTAACCTCTTCAATCGCTATTAAATTTTTAATTCAATTTAAAAATTCTTGAAGTGTGTGTTATGAATTATTCTTTATTATATCTTACAGGTAGACATAACCCTTCCATTTTGATAACTTTATTATAAATTCCTTAATTCTGAATCACAGCCATAGATGAAATTTAAATCTCTACCTTGAAAAAGGTAAAGTTCCCAAATTGTTTTCCTGCTCATATTTAAGGAGTGTTCAAAGCCTGAGGACCTGGAATAAGTGATGTAAATCTCTTGTATTTACTTGACTTCAGTTGGCTCAGAATGCATGTAGTATATTTTTGAATTATACAATATATTGAAACCAAAAAGTGTTCCTGTCCAGCAAGGGAGGTTCTACCCATGTAGTTGAAAGTACTGGGTCAGCAACAACCTATAACTATGTGTTACAGTTGCATTTGATTCAAATTAGCTTTGGGGGTGCACGTCAATGTGGATTATGATATGGGATGTTACAAATAAAGAAATTATCCATTGTAAAGGTAATGATGTACTTTCCTCATTCAGATTAAACTTTGTTTGTATTGAATTGTTTCCTCAAAGACAACTTGCTAATTGATTATTATGATTGCTGTAAAATTCTTTTTGTGACATAGATTGTCACATGTGGCGACTCGTATCTTGGGAGAGTCCTTCACAGTTGGACATGTGTCCTTGATGCTAGTAAATTTAACTCATAAGGAGGCAGTCCCTGGCTTCCTATCCTGAGAGTTAGAGATGACATTTTGATTTAAAGACCTCACTAAATTTTTGGTGGCGTAACACAAGTGTCCTCCCAAAGACTGCTGCCAATAGAGTCTCTCGTTTGTGCTCCTAGCGGCTAAGCAGCCTTTACTCAATTTGAAAGGGAATTGTGGGGAAAGGCTGGTAAATTGTCCCCAGGAAAATTAGAGACAGATCATGTTCTTGCCAAATAATCTTAGAATTTCTCAATATATATTAACCCTCATTAACCCAGGCATTTTTCCTAAACACAAAACACAGTAGTTTGCCCCTGATGAAACAAGTCTAAAAATTATAACCCTGATAAGGAAAACAGCAACAATAACAACAGCAACAAAAGCAAGGAAACAAATGTGTCTGTGGCAATTTCAGTCATGTATGATCAAGAAGCAAGTGATCTAGCTGGTATGAACGCAAACAAAATATTATGACATTTATAACAGGCTTTTAGACAAGGGAGAAAAATTTCTACTGGACATTTAATGCATATCTTGATTTGATTTGTTGCGAAGAGAGGTGTGGAACCAGTGAATCTTATCAGTCAACAAAGGATGCTAAAATAACTTAAGGATTTACTAACAGTTCTCCTAGATTTAATGTTCCCTAAATTTACTAATCAAAGGAGAATTTTAGTTCAAAATATCACAGAGTAGAAGAGAAGCTAAATTGTGTTAAGTTTGGGTTAAAAGAGGGAGAGTAATCTTTAAAATGATTTTTACAGTTAGATTTTGAACATAAAAGAGAATCTAAACATCATTTATCTTTGTGCTTTTGCAAAAGCAAAAGTACCCATGAGGGCATGAGGTGGTATACTAGAGATTACTAGAAATCAAAGGCTAAAACTGCCTCAGCTTTCAGGAAGATTTATCTTCATTTATAAAATTTTATACATAAAAATGTATTTTGCATTAGAACAAACATGGGTAGATTTTGAATTAAAATGAGAGATGTGCTTGAATTTTAAAAAGTAAAATTTGAGGTATTATAGAAACGCATTGATTGTTATAGAATCTATAGGCTGTGCCTGGGTTTAGACTTCCACATGCTCTTGGGATCACGCTTATCTGAGAATTGCTCTACAAGCACAGAGTGACTTGACAGCCTTGTCACCATTTTTTAGATCAGGAAAAGTGAGACCTAGAAAACCAAAATGCTTTGTCCAGACTATGTAGCTGACAATAGCAGAACCTGACCTGAGTTCCCATTGCTTTATCTCTAGGGCTCCTCGCCTGCTGTGGCTTAGGGAGGATGCTGAGCAGAACTGGAATAGAGGTAAGTGCCTGACCACACATCTGCCCCACTCTTGTATCTCATGGTAGAAACACATTTTCTGGAATGTTCTTTCCTCAGGGTATTGATCTCTAGATTAATGTTGCCCCGCCTCAGATTTTAAACTGTTTATTCACCCTCAAAATACACTCCTTGTTGAATAGACCCAAGGTACACTTCTGTTTGAATATGAAACTATTAAGAACATTCAATTATTCTTATTAAACAGGTTTTACATTATATGTTAGGCTCTGTGCTAGGTGAAAGGAGTTTCATAGAATGTATTATATTATAGAGACTAGCAGGAGAGAAGAATGAGTATATTCAATTGAATACAGTCAGTTGACAGTATTTTATATTCCTCCTTCCCTATCCTAACCCCAGTAGGAGTTTTAATGGCCCAGCCACTCTAGTTGCCGTGACTTGTACCCCTCTTCAAGACTACCAGAGAAAGTAATGGCTTGTTCTATGTTGTTCCCGTGCCCACAGAATACATCTGCAATAAATTCAGAATTGAAGCTGTGGAAATGAGTTATATTTGTAAGCACATGGCTATCAGCAGCAAACCTTGGAAGTATAGTATTGGTGTTACAACCAAGATTCAGGTGCCAGTTTGTTCCTTGTTTTCCCTTGTTCCTATGTATCCCCTTGCGCCTTGGTAATGTGTTCTCCTCTTGCCTCCCAGCTGCATCCATAGGAGCACAGGATGGGTATTAAGGCCACCATGCCTAGATAACCATTCTAACCAGCAGTAACAGAGGTGACCCACGGCTGTCCTAATCATAGTGATTTTTCTCCTTGGGCTCCTCCAATTCTATGGTCTTTCTGGTGTTTCATGTGATCCTCTGTGGTATTGAAGGGGCATGTACCTTGTTGAAATTAGTTATTTACCTGGATCCTTTGAAGAAGGAAATGGTCCTAGATTTCTGAAGCAGACTTGACATGTAAAGAACAGGCTCATGACAGAAGGAGTGTTTATATATATTTTTAACGTGGCTTTGTTTCAAAGTGCATCTCCATTTTGCCATGCGTTACATTTCTCCATACTCTGTATCTTACTTGAAAACAACACAAATAGAAATAAATAGACATAAATAGCAGGGCTTCACTTTTCCCTTTTTGATTCAATATATGACTTTTCACAAAGATCCTCTTTGTTTGGGAGATTCTAATAACTTCTGACATATGCATGATTTGTTAAACTTATTATTTATATTTTCATTATCCATTATTTATTTCACTGATCTAATATTCCATGAGATGGAGAGCATGGTCACCATTATCTCATGTTACTGAGGAAGATCATTATCCAACCACTTTACCAAATGTCTAGGAGTAAATGTATGATGAGTGATATGGATGGCATGAAATTAAAGTTGGGCAAGGCACACTTTCTGTTTTTAAGATACAGGTCTGATACGGCCAGCAGGCATGTGGACAAAAATCACAAGAATATGATTAAAAACCCTATTGCCACCATAACATTTTATATACACAATATAAATATTAGAAGTTAAATATTATTATTGAATATATTTTACAGTCAGCTTTAACTAAAAAGAGCCAGAAAAGATCTAATGAGGCATTGCTTGAATGAAGATTTGAAGGAAAAGAAAGAATATACTATAAGTGGACCTTATAGAAAAGGGAGGAATGATTTCCCTGCAAAAGGAACAGCTTGTGCAAAAGCATGGCAGCGTTAAATAGTTTTCATAAAAGTGCCTTTCATGGAACTTTATGGTAGGAGTAGTATGATTTGTCCAAGGTCATGCAACTCTTTAATGACATTACTTAGGGTCAAATTCACCGATTTTTGTCTGGTATCTTTCTCCCCGTTTCTAAGTGTCTGGACTTTGCCTAATACATTGAGCTTCCTGAATGGAATGCTACCCTACAACTCTGTTCTCAAGAAAATAATCTTTGATATTCTTGATTTCAAGCCACATTTCTTTGGATGACTCTCTATAGTGACAAAATGAAACAGTTTTGATCATAGTAATAACATTGTTAAGAATAATCAAATGCAACTGATTGAAATAAAAATGCATCATTCTAGCCTGCATTTCTGCTATTGTACATTTAACTTTAATGTCTTTTTTTGATAATCTAGGATCAATGAAATATTGCCTCTGAATATGGTTTAGTTTAGCAATTAGTATTACCACCGCCCCCCAAATTTGAAAGGAAGGGAATGTATAGCACAGGGAACTATATTCAATATCCTGTGATAAACCATAATGGAAAAGAATATAAAAAAAGAATGTATGTGTATGTATAGCTGAATCACTTTGCTGTACAGCAGAAATTAACACAACATTGTAAATCAACTACACTTCAATTTTTAAAAAGTACAAATCCATTGGGAAAAAAAAGAAGACAAAATAAAAAAGGAAGGAGGGGAAACCAGTCCTCTTTCTGAAATCAGATCATACAAACTAAGCTAGGGCTAAAGTAACGAAGGCAGGTAATTTATAAATAAGTATATTAAAAATATTATCACTGTTGGGCCAAAATTGGACTACTGTAAAAGAATGTGTAAGTAACCTTTATTTAATGAGTTCAGTAGCCTAGTCCTTTTCCTAATTTCCTGAAGCAAGGAAGATGGAACAATCTCTTGCCTGTTGTTCATCTTTTAATTCCAGCTCCTTTGGTAATTCACATAATTTTTATCCAGACAGCATCCGGTAGGCTTGTCAGTGAGGCTACAACAATTGTTTTGAAGGTGTATTTGAATATATGATACTTTTATATTTTTAAAGATTGTTTGCTTACTTGAAACGGTTTGGGAGGTAGCTAAGGGAACATGGAGTGGTAGAACTAGAAATCTCCCAAGTCACTTATAGTGACAACCCTGGTTAGAGGCCAGGTTTCCTTCTATCCAGAGTAGATGCAGCAAGCCTTCTTGGTGGTTAATCATTTATTGTAATTGAGCAACTATGCATACATCCTGCACAGATCCAAATCAGAGACAACACTCAGGCTTTGTGACAATTTACGCCAACAATTTGGGATCCAGTATCCCCCTCCTGGCTTCACACCCTTCATGTATCCGTGGAAAACAAACAGAATTTTTTTCCTCAAATTGAAAGCCTGCTGGAGTTACTGAGCATTTGGAACATACAAACACGAGTAAGAGATAGCCATGTCCCCAAAGTGTTTTGTTTTAGGTTAAAAAGTGCTTTAATTATTAAAAAATGATATTAAGTGCAAAATCTAGCAGCAATTCATATTTTCAGGTGAATCAGTTTAATCAGATTGAGTTATTCTCACCCAGCAGTTCGAATACTTTATGGTGCATTTGAATCATCCAGAAGGCTTGTTAAATACGAATTGCAGGGATTTCCTCCCACCCTCCATTCTGTAAGTCTGGGTGTTACCTGACAATTTGTGTGCCCAACAAAGTTTCCCAGTGATGTTAATGCTGCTGGTTCAGAATGCACTTTGAGAACTGCTGATCTTACTGGTAGTTGATTAAACTGATCTCCATGGGTTGTTGAATGACTGATAGCTTTTAACCCTTCCCCAAGCTGGGAAGCGAATAGAAATGTTACTGTTCTGAATGAGGAAAGGAGTTATGGCTTAACAAGCAGCACAAGATGGGGTAGGAAATAAATGTAGGCTGGGAGTTTGGAGTGATGGAAAGCAATGTGAGACTGCTGGGAGGCTGTGTAAATGGACAGCATATGTATGATAGAATCTAAGAATGTACATGGGTGGCCCTCAAAGTCAAGCTCACCCACAGAGTGATTTAACCTAGAGCCAGGTGTGTAGTAATTTGGGTCAAGGAAGACAGTGGAAATCAGTGCCCATTGTTTCTCTGTTATCCTTCTTGCTTTATTTGGTGACTTTCATTGATTGGATAGCTGTGCGAAGTCCTGAATCGCCAGAGTTCCCATTTGGTGGATCTCAGGCTTCTGAAATGACAAGAAAGGTAATACAATGCCACTTCCAGAGAAGTCCTCAGTGGTGCAGATTTGGGGTGATCACCTAGCTGGGGGAGTCATTGTAATAATTTAATAGAGGGGAGGATTCTGCCTCACCTCCCAGCTGTTTGCTGTAATCCTAGGACATAGTTCATAGGCCTCTACCCTCCTATCTCAGCAACAATGAGATCATCTCTAAACCTGAAATAGTTCTGAGGTTTCTAATTAGAGACTTTCAAGGCAGGCAGGAAGAAAAGTCCTTCCATCTCCCTCTGATGTGGTCAAACTTTATTTGTATTGATGGTTTGGACTCCAGTACCCTGGGTCTCATCAGAAGCTAGAAATCTGAAAGTAAGGACTCTGAATCCACCAGGATGATTTTAAATTTAAATAAGCTTCTTAGACAAAAATGGGACACATTGGTATAGGCATCAGGAGAAATGAAGACTGACAGTTTAATTTCTCTAAATACTGTAAGCAAAATGATGTCAGAGACATTGATTGGTAGGGTTGCCTGGGTTGAATATAATGGACTATAGTGGAGAAATATAATATTATAACATATCTTTATAAGATGTTACA
This sequence comes from Hippopotamus amphibius kiboko, assembly GCF_030028045.1. Classification (NCBI taxonomy): domain Eukaryota; kingdom Metazoa; phylum Chordata; class Mammalia; order Artiodactyla; family Hippopotamidae; genus Hippopotamus; species Hippopotamus amphibius. The sequence continues at coordinate 23,028,135 of NC_080190.1, forward strand.
TGGAGAAATTGGGAGGGAATTTCTGGGTAAGTCCAGGTTTTGTTCTGTTTTGTTTTTTCTTTTTGCCCCAGTCCCTGTCTTTACAGCAAGCTGAAATGGGTTGATTTATTTACTACTGTGTAAAACCATAAAATGACCCTTTCTGTTTATCAAAGTGGCCCTTGTGTCTTCTGTACATCACCACTTATATAGTCTTCCAAAAGTGACAGGTACATATAAAGAATGATTGCCTCAAAAGTGACAGGTACATATAAAGGGCTCATGCCTTTTCCATTTAGAGGCATCTCAATTTACAGTCTATCAAACACTTGGGGTGCAAGAGATCTGACATTTTTGAAATAGACCAAAGATACATGTGATGTCTAAGTTTTCTTTGCAAGACAAAGATTGCAATCTTGGAATTAGTTTTATAGGCCAAATTTTCTTAAAACAGAGAGCAGGATCAGTTGGGTAGACAGAATGCTGGAATCTGCCTGGTGAGGGAAGATGACAAAGTTAGGAAAGTCAGGCATTTTAAGCTTGTATTTAAGTAAGTCTGAGGATAGTTAGAAGAACTCCATGCTGCGAATGAAGTCATCTGGGAGGGTAGGAGGCAGAATCATTTATAAGATATATTTTTTTAATTTCTTTTTTGTTTTACTTTGGTATATCTACCTTAAAATATATACAACTGCCCTTCAACCCAGGTATATTGTGTTGATAACAGTTATAACAGGGATTAAGTGAAGGGCTTTACCTATGTTCACTCTAATATTTACATGGGAGAGGATCTATCATAATGGATAAGTAATTACAGTGAGGAGAAAATAATTTCTTATACAAAGGGAAAAACACATTTATAACATTAACTACGGTATCAGTGTTGTTGAAATGAATTTATAGGCCCAAGATGGAGCTGCTTGTGCCCAGGGTACCATGTCAGCAAAGTGAGACAGATAACTCTCATGTCCCTGTAAACGCTCCACACTGAGTCTCCTACATGTTTGGTAGCCATTTCGTGATGTAGTAAGCCCCTTCCTTCAGTTTCTCTACCTTCTCTCCTTCCCTCCTTCCCTATCTCTCTCCTTCTCATTTCCTTTCCTTCGCTCTCAGTCTCTTGGGTTTTTTGGACCATTAGTCCCTTCACAAAATGATAAAATTTCCCTGATCCCTTCAAATGAAGAAGCTGAAAGAGTGAGAAAAAATGACTTTCCAAAGGGATGAATTGTATTTCAGGTTATACAAGTTAAACTGGATTTTAACACTTCTAGAATAAGGAAAATACTTGCAGTTTTGCCGTCTGGAATGGCAGCGGTGTGAAACAATGAAAATAGACCATGTTTGTAGGTGTGGGCATAATGCTGGTGTTTGGAAGGGGCTATTTTCTGTCTGAGCTACAGTGAGAGAAATTATAAAGAGTTGCTTCAACCCTTTATTCTGTAGCCGAATGCCATTTATTATTCACTGTCTCTCCCAAACACAGGATGGCTGAAATCAGGACTCCACAGAAGATTTCTGCAGCTACAAATCTGAACTTGAGGCTAGTTGTGTCAGGGACTTTTGGGAGGAGGAGGGATGCCTTTGTTTCTGACGTGGCCAGAAAAAGAGAGAACAATGGAGGGGAAGGGAAAAGTTGCAACATAAGGAACCGTTTTCAACCATATAATAACCTGGCTGTCTTTGAAGCCTAAGTGTAAATTCTAGTTATCCCTGATGTAATCTGAATCTACATATTTATCTGTAACAATTTATCTGTATCTGACAATATTCTGGGAGTTATTTCTTTTTTAACAGGTGAACTAGTTCCTAACGAAAATCTTTTATTTGTCCTGGGGTGATGGTAGTTACATTTGACGCTGACACCCCATTACCTACTATGCTGTTTAGCATGTAGTAGTTTCCCAGTAAATGCTTATTAAGTTAGTAAATAAATGTACTGACTTCTTACTTAATGGTTTGTTAGTATCCTACTGCTGTGTAACAGATCACTACAAACTTAGTGATTTAGACAACACCCATTTATTTTCTTACAATTTCTTTGGATTAGGAGTCCAGGTACATGTTAGCTAGGTACGCTGCTCAGGGAAGCAGGCTGAAATCAAGATGGTGATTCATTTCTCGTCTGATGCTCAGGATCCTTTTCCAAGGAGATTATTGGCAAAGTGCATTGCCTGCAGTTGTATTACTAAGATCCCATTTTCTTGCTAACTGTCAGCCAGGGCTAGCTCTCAGTTCCTGAAAGTTGACCTCAATTTCTTGCCTCATGGCTCCATAGGTAGTTCACAACAAGGCCTTCTAGTCTGCAGGATTGCATCTCTCTGATTTCTTAATTCCTCTCTAGTCTGCTAGGAGGAGGTAATATAATATAACATAATAATGGGAATGACTGTTCTGTCTCCATATGCCATATATAACGTAAGTGAATCAAGAGAGTACCTATCCATAATGTTCACAGGCCCTGCCTCAGGAGGGAAGAGGACTATACAAAGGGTTGGCGAACTTGGGGCCATCTGAGAATTCTCCCTACCACAGGTTGGAGATAGCCATCCTCTTTAGTGATGAAAAATATGTATTTGATTTATGCATTATTTCATGTGGCTTGTTTAAGATACGGCCAGGTTTGAAGCAGTCATCGTGGTTAATCTATTTCTTACATTTTCAAAAAATCTCTTTGTCATTAGTATGGTAATAATTAGTAAAAATATTGCTAGTAACTTTACTAATTTAGTAAAAATTAACACTTCACCCTACGGCACAGAAGATGTACGCCAAATTACCCAAATTTGCACAGGTGGTTTGGTTTCTCAGATAGTTCTATTCTTGGTCACAGGGAAGACACCTTCATATTAAAGTTTTTCTTTTTTTTATTACCTGCTGAACTTTGGTAATCCTTTGATAGAGAAATAAACTGTTCACATCTCTCTCTCTCTCTCACATACACACACACACACACACCCCCACAAAGCTTTGCCAGTGAAAAAGGGTCTTCCATGTGGCCCCAAACCTTTTACACTATTCACTGGACATTGACTGGTCATGGGAACCAAGATAAGATAACAAGTTTCCCTTGAAAATAGAACATAATAAGTACACTTTGTGGAGAGGTCCCCATGTGCTCAGACATATACCAGCCACCATGAGAAACACACGCTGAGATAAAAGCAGTCCTTTCTACAGAGACCAGATGCCTCATTTTCTGGGGAGAAAGCACAAGCCTTGATTAGTAGTAAGATGTACCTTGCCATTCTCGGAACTTTTTCAGCATAAATTTTTATCAAAACTAGAGAATTATTGCTCTATTACTGAAAGGGCCAATGGAAAAATAGAAAGAAGGCTGGAAACAGAATCTATACAGCATCATACCACTTTGCCCAGTCCTCTGAAGATGTGATTTCCTGGAGGAGCTGAGGCCAGGCCATGCTTTTCCTCCAGTTTGTTCATTCTGACTTGGGAATCATTTGGAAGCCTTCAAGGTCAACCCTTTATGTTCGTCCATAGTGGCAATATAATCTAACATTCCTAAAGTAGACACAATGATAACAATTAAACACTTCTGAGAGATGACCTAATACCTAAAATGTACCCCTCTCTCCTTGAATAGAAGCTACAGAGGGACAAATGCAATGAGAGAGATATTATTGTTTGTTGACTAAAATAATTCAAAGTCATAGGTACAAGAGTTGAGGGACACGAGTATATCAAAATTCTGGAGATCTAATGTACCAATTTCCATATTGACTGAGACGTACTATATAAAAGCATGCAGAGCTATATATAAACATTAATGTTTTATTTAAGCCATTATAAGTATTCTGAACTTACAGGTGGTCAATTTTCAAGAGAAAATCATACCTGAAAAAGTGGAATTTTACTACCTAATGTCTTAAATGACATATTTTTTGCACACAAAAAATCAATTATTTGTTTGCACTAGGGATAGTTAGTAATTTCATTTTATACTTTTACAAATTAAGACATTTGCCTTAATTATTTGAGTAAATTTGAACAGACAGTCAAATAATAGGTGTTACCTAAAGACAAGAATTAAAAGTCACTTGAGGGATTTCCCTGGTGGCGCAGTGGTTGAGAATCTGCCTGCCAAAGCAGGGGACACAGGTTCAATCCCTGGTCTGAGAGGATCCAACATGCCGAGGAGCAACTAAGCCTGTGTGCCACAACTACTGAGCCCATGTGCCACAACTACTTAAGCCTGTGCACCTAAAGCCCGTGCTCCACAGCAAGAGAAACCACCACAAAAAGAAGCCCATGCACCTCAACAAAGAGTAGCCCCTGCTCACTGCAACTAGAGAAAGCCTGCGCACAACATTGAAGACCCAATGCAGCCAATAAATAAATAAATTTAAAGAAAAAAGTCATTTGACATAAACTTATAACTTGGTTAGTATGGAGATTTTTCACCACAGTAATGTTTGTTAACTTCACTGATAATAAAAATATTGTTTGCTTTTTGAACTCTTTTGTTTAAAATGAAATAGATTTTTGAGAATCTAGATTTGGTATCCATGGTTTTTTGATAAATATCTGTGCCTGTGATATTTAGGAAAAAGCATCCAGTTAAGGATAAGAATAGGGTGAGAAGGAGAAAACAGATATGCCTGATCTCCTTTAGAGCACTTTAAATTTTTCAAAGACATTCACACATTAATATTTTTTGAGTCCACACACACTCTTTAGGAATGTAGGGAAGTCATTTTAAGTATAAGGCAATGAGGTTTAGAGAAAGTAACGACTTGCCAAAAGTCAGGTTACAAGTAAATGGACAGAAACAGGAATTCATATTTTATTCAGACATTACTACCCTTAGATCATTGTATAGAACTGCATCCCATTGATATTAAAAATCACCCAAACCAGCTGTTCATTACACAATTCTGTGGAATGTGTAACATGTTCCATATAACATGACTAATGTGCGGCCGACTTAAGATTTCAAAAAAGGGCTTAGACTGAAAGGCAGAAAGTCTTCATTCATTACACTGAATTGCTATTGCAAAATTACTCCATATCATTACAAATGGTTTCAAAAATTAAACTCACAGCTGATGTAGGCTTGAAAATCTGGCTTTCTTCCATGTGTAGACTTGCTATTAGCTCAGCTTTGGCTCATTAAACATCTTGAATTTGAAACAAATGTTTTAAGATGCAACATGTGTGAAACCAGGATATTGATTAAGCATGAATCATGACACAAAATACAACTTTATTTCTTGCTATTCCTTTAAAATGTTTAGGAGCAGATATTTCTCTGGCCCTGAGTGAAAATTCCCCAGGTCCATGGCTTTTATATGCACTTTTTGGTAAGAGGAAATCCTACTTTAAGTCACAAAGCAATCTCACATCAGAAATTAGGTTGTCCAATCCAATTTTAATCAAGTTTGAACATAATTTAGCGTTGAAATCTCTCTCTGCCCGCTACTGTAGGCAACTTTGACTCAAAACCCACATTGAGAAAGGGACTTTTACTCTGCCAAAGTCATGACCACTGTTCGACTTATACAGAATGGAATGGCCCCAAATCTACTGCACCTGCCTTCAATTAACTTCATTCATCTTTGGATAAGCTCCTTGAAGTTAGATGGGAAGAACTGATACCTTCTTTGCTGACACAGCCTGTCACTATTCCTTGGAGAAACATTTGGAGAGTTACCCATTTGTCTTGCTGCCCTTCCTCAAGCTGATGATCCCAAATAAACTATAACCAACAATTTGGGCTTTCCAGTCATTCTTTTCATTTACACCTTTTAGAGTTGGCTTTTCAAATTCATCATGTTCTTTTTATTTTTTTAAGCTCTTTGTTGGAATATAATTGCTTTACACTGTTGTGCCAGTTTTTGCTGTACAACAAAGTGAACCAGCTGTATTTATACATATATCTCCAAATCCCCTCCCTCCCGCAACTCCCTCCCATCCTTGCCATCCCGTCCCTCTAAGCCATCACCCATCATCAAGTTGATCTCCCTATATTATGCAGCAGCTTCGCACTAGCTATCTGTTTTACATTTGGTAGTGTGTATATGTCAACGCTACTCTCTAACTCGTTCTGGCTTCCCCTTCACAGCTCCGCCCACACCCCCCCCCCCCCCCGCCCCCTGACCTCAAGTCCGTTCTCTACATTTGCATCTTTATTCTTGCCCTGTCACTGGGCACCATGTCCTTTTTACCCTGGACTAGAATGTTAGAGAACTGTAGGGGCTGGTTGAGGATGATCCATTTCAAGACTAATGTATGAAATGACAAGACTAAAATAAAGTATGTTGAATGAGTTTAATCATTGTAAGACTTTGCCATAAAAGGAATATTTTGGAAAATCTAATAAAGTTGAGTTTCCTGGATGTCTAAAATTTTTTTGATAAATTTAGAAAGTTTTCTGCCATAATTTCTTTGACTATTTCAACTGTTCCTTTCTCTAACTCCTCTTTCTGGTTCTCTTTCACACATATGTGCAAAGAGTTAGTGTCCCACATTTTTCTGAAGCTCTCTTCCTTTTTTCTTCACTTTTGTTTTTCTTTCTGTTCTTCGGATAGCGTAATCTCCATAGATTTACCTGAAGTTCTTCAATGCTTTCTTTTGTCAGTTGAAATCCACCATTGTGCCCTCTAGTGAATTTTTATTTTAATTATATGGACTTTTCAACTCCAAAATGTCCAATTAGTTCTTTTTTATAATTGCTGTCTTTTTTTGATATTGAGTATTTGATATGATATTGTCATCATTCACTTTTTTAAACTTTAGTTATGGTTTCCTTTAATCATTTGAGAAAATTATAATGACTACTTCTAAGTCTTCTAAGTCTGTTAAATCTGACATTTGATTACTATCACAGGCAGTTTCCATAATGTTTTTTTTTTCCTGGTCTATGGATCACAGCTTTCTGTTTCTTTGCCTTTTTTTTTTTTTTTTTTGGTGGGGGGGGGAGCAGGGAGGGCAAGAAGTGGACATTTCACATAATATATTGTAGCAATTCTATGCACTCGTCATCTCTTTCCAGAGCTGCTTATTATTTCCTTGCTTGTTTGTTTAGTGAGGGTCTGAATTATTTTAGTGAAGTCTTTCAGCCCCCCACTCTCCCCCACACACCCAGTGTGAAGCCTCTAATTGTGCTTTTCAGGGGACACACACTTGGATATAACTAGCCAGCCTAGAATGATAGTGATTATGGTAGGGGTCTCTTTGGCTATCTCTTTTCCTGATCACACACAGCTGTTAGCTCCATTACTTTTGGCCAATTGCTCTGTTGTTTTCAACAATGCCTTAGGTCAGGACTTCCCTGGTGGTGCAGTGATTAAGAATATGCCTGTCAGTGCAGGGGACATTGGCTCAATCCCTGGTCCAGGAAGATCCCACATGCGGAGGAGCAACTAAGCCTGTATGCTACAACTACTAAGCCTGCACACTAGAGCCTGCAAGCCACAACTACTGAGCCCACGTGCCACAACTACTGAGCCCACATGCATAGAGCTCGTGCTTCACAACAAGAGAAGTCACAGCAATGATAAGCCCATGTGCACTGCAACGAAGAGAAAGCCCTGCTGGCTGCAATTAGAGAAAGCCCGCATACAGCAACAAAGACCCAATGCAGCCAATAAATAAATAAATAAGTAAATAAATAAATAAATAAATAAAAATTTAAACAAACAAAAAAGAATGCCTTGGGTCATAAATTCTTTTACAAGTTGAGATTCCTTTGAAGGTACAGTTCCTGAAGTCAGAGTTTGATATTTGTTCCTCCCAAGAGAGCTATTTCCAGCTGTACGGTCCTTATTTCTTTCCATTGAAATGAGGACAACCACAGACTCCCATGCAGCCTTTATCACCAAAGAATCTATTGATCTTTTCCCACTTGCCTTTCATTTGTACTGCTTTTCAGAGTGTCCATAGGCTTGAACTTCTCCAGACTTCATTGCAATTGAAATCAGTTCCTTGGGGATTGGAGATAGGATTGGAGCTCTCTGTTCTATGGCCTGCCTCTCTCTGTGAGCAAAATATCTGAATCACTGGTCTGGTACCGGAGGTGGAGACAATGGTTGACTTTTTTATGAGTGAAACTCCACCGTGAGTTGCTGAATGCTCAGCTGATGCAGGGTGAGGAATAGCCCCAGATCTGCTCAGATTACCACCTTCACTGAGGAATTCCCACCTTAAAAACCCATTCTTTCTAGTAATTTCACAATTTTTCTGGAAATCCACAACTGTTCTAAAAGTAGCTTAATTTTTTAATGTGCTGAAAAAAATTGCCCAGCCTCAGTGAATTCCCATAAATGAATCTCTTGGATCACCTCTTCAAGTGAATGATCTAGGGAAGTATATTTGGAAGACTGGGAAAAGTAACATTTATATGGAGGAAAAAAAATCCAAAGCATCTGTATCCTTACCAAGTTTCAGTCTGGATATCCATCTTTTATGCTAGGAGGATGACAAATATCTAGGGCTAGAATATTAAGAACACTATTTCAAAATCAACTTTAGTCCTTACCCTTCAGTTATTTATGCCCTCTTTCCTTTTTCCTTTGCTTTATCCAGTTTTATATTTATATAGAGACTTACTTGTATTTTGAGTTTTTAATCTGGTTTCCCACCTGTGGACTAATTTTCACATACTTATGGCTAGAAAGGAATTAGGAAGGTTTGTAGAAAATACATTAAACAAATGCTTCTGCAAATTCTGAAACCATTATGAGAGGAAAGAGAAAGCTCTTCTGGGCTTTAACAAATAGTGGTTAGAGGAGAGAAGAGGACCACATCTTTTCTCCCATGTATAGACCACAGTTGGTAGGCATGTTGCTTTATTGGTAGGGTACAGGTTGGCTTTCCAAGGATAAACCTTTCTTATAGGTATTAAAGATATTTTCTGGAAGAATATTCCAGGCTTCTTTAATGGGTAAACTAAATTACCATTTAAGATGTTCTCTTGTTCATGGAAACATTGAAATGTAATGGCTGCTTTGGTTGCTTTCGCTTTTGTTTTAGATTGTTCTAAGGAATAACTCAGAAGATTCTTCTAAAAACACATCTAACAAAAGCTCATGTAAGAGAACAGGTTTAATTATTAATGAGTAAGAGTTACTTTGTTATCTTCAAAGTGGCCCCATCACAGATCCAGACATATTTTTCAGTGAAGTTACCATGGAAGAAACAAAATATATACTGTATTTATAAGAGGAATGTTTATATGTTATTACAGCTATTATCTTTCTGGCACTTTAATGAATATTGAGTACCTATATGTGCATACAGGAGTGTTACTAGTTTTGTGAGGAAAAGGAATCTGAACACATTTCACCCTTCTGGAAAAAACTGTCTACATGAAAAGGTTTGGATTTTAAGAAATACTTTGCAATTTTCAAAGTCATTTTTCCTCCCTGAAATCTCCATTTGAACTTTATAACAGTAGCAGCAGGAAAGCTGGCTTGGTAGATATTATAGTCATACAATTGAAGAATTCTAGGCTAAGAAAGGTTGTGATGGTCATTTAATCCAAACCTTTTATTATATTTTTATCATACCAATTTTTTTTATTTTAAAATATTACCACGCTACAAAATGTTGCAAAAATGAAATTTTTATACACCTTTTGCTTAGCTTCCACAAATATAAGCATCTTATATAACCACAGTGCAATTTCAAAACTGGGAAATTAAATGTGATATGATACTGTCAACTGATTTATAGGTCTTACTTAAATTTTGCCAGTTGATTCACTAAAGTCCTTTTCCCAGTCTAGGATCCAATTCAGGATCACACATTTTGTTTCCTTGTCTCTTAAACCCTCTTTAATTGGGGGCAGGTCCTCAGTTTCTTTGTCCTTCATGATGCTGGTATTTTTTTAATTGTACTGGTTTCTTATTTTGTAGAATGTTCCTCATTTGCAACTCATTCATTTTCAAGCTTAGGCAACCAAGCATTGTTATTCCCTGAGATCTCACAGAAATTAGTGGCAGAGCACCTTGTACACAAATAAAAGACTGATAAGTGTATGGATAACTGTTCATCCCAAGGTTTCAGAAAGCAAGTTTTTCTGCTGTAAGGGTAAGGACTGAAACAAGTAAATTGGTGAATGTATGCAAATTATATAATAGATGTATATAATCTATATCTCTAATAGATTACTGATTTCCTATGGACTCTTGGGTTTTGTGGTAAGCTCTGGGACTAAAATAGTGTGGAGAAACCAAAATGGTCCCAAGCCCATAGTCTGAGCACCCTTTTGAGTCCCCACAGGGCTTCTTAGTGTTTTGGAGGACATGGAAGTGTGCCTATATAAACACATAAAACATGGCTAGTAGCAAAGTGCTCTTTCAAATGGGATTATGAAAAAAGACTGGTTTTAGACAGAATGAGTGTTATAGAATGTGAGGGAAAGGGAGCAAAGCATGACAACTGATGCAGAAACCCCTAAATATACATACCATCACCATCATTGGAGAGATGGAGGGACAGATAGGTAAGTAGGTAGATAGATAGATCATAGATAGATAGATAGATAGATAGATAGATAGATAGATAGATAGATGATAGATAGATAGAGGAACTAATATCTATATTTATCTGTATCCATAGGTGTATCTAAGACAGATCAAACTATTGATCTATCACACACAACGCCACCCCACGTCCTCTAGTACCCGCCTGGCGTCTCTCCCAGGCCAAGACACATTGCCTGTGCTCTGGGTTGGATCAAGATGCCAATTCACAGAGAGAAGAGGGCAAAAGTAGGAACCCCTCAATCCCTCTCTTCCCAAAGACACTGGCGAGAGTCCTGGAAATCTGGGATCCTTGCAAAGAGAGCAGAGCGAGAACAAAGAGAGAAGCAGTGAGCAGGGGAGGGAGGGTCGGCCGCGCTCGCAGCCCCTCTCCGCCCGCAGCGTGCACTCTCGGAGCGCGCGCCCCGCCTTCCCGGCCCCACGCGTGGGCTCCGCCGGCGGCCGCGCCTGGGTCGCCGAGACTCCAGCCCGCGCGGTGGCGCCTCACTGCTCGTCGGCTGCCGCCACCTGCCCGTCGGCGCCTCCGCCCGCCCCTCACTGCGGCCCAACTTTGAGGGAGTTGGGGTCCTGAGCGCCGGGCCCCCGCAGCCGGCCGGCGGAAGGCCCCGCGCCGCCGCCTCCAGTCCGGGACCCCCCTCTCCGCTCCCGCGACGGGAAAAGTTGGCGCCGGGGGCGGCGGCTCCCCAGGCGGGCTGAGCGCGCTCCTCGCCGGCGCGGGGCTCTCTGTCCTCCAGGCACCCGGCCCCCGTGGCGGCGGCTCCCGCTGGTTCCGGTGGTCCCGGCGTCCCGGCCCCGGGGATCCCCTCACCGGTCGCTGCGAGGACGCGCTCCTGCCACCCCCAGCGGTGCGACGTGAGCAGGAGCAGACGGAGCGGGAGGAGCAGCCCTTGGGGACTCTGGGCAGCGGGCGCGTGGACTCCGCAGCCAGAGTGAGCAGAAGCCACAGGCTTCCAGGATGCGGGAGCGGAGGCTGACGGAGAGCCGGGAAGCGGCGGCAGGGACTCCAGCACAAGAGGGCTGTCCCCGCGTCCCGACCGCCACAGCCTGGTGAGCAGCGAAGCGGCCAGGGGGCGGGTCAAAGAGGCCAAGGGTGAGGGCTGGTGGGCGTTAAAGGGGGCTGGAGAAGCAGGTGTGAGGCTTCTAAGGGGGCAAGTGTGCGACATGGAGCCTCTGCCCACCTTCCTGAGGGGCTGTGTCACCTCAGAATGTGCCAACATCCCTCCCTCGGGGACTTCCATCTTCTGCTCCAAGCGCCAACCCTGAGAGGAACCGCCAAGTTCGCGTGTAAATGCTGCTTCCTGTCACAGTGGTCGGTGGAGCTGAAGACCCGGCAAAGGGCAGGATGTTAGGAAGTATTTGGAATGAGGGGGGTCATGGGGTTGACTTTTAGGGCAGTCTGATATTCCTTGGAATGATTTCCCCTTTTCTTGCTGCAAGCTTACTGATATCTCTCCTAAGTTTAAGATGACATATTTATAGGATAAAGTGGGTGAGAACTGCCATGGACAATCATTGCCCTTTAGTGTCATCCTTATTTCTGAGCATTTAGGGGATGCAAGTTACAGAAAGAGCCTGTATCACCTTCCAAAGGCCCCAGTGCGCACGTGTGTGTGTGTGTGTGTGTGTGTGTGTGTGTGTGTGTGTGTGTAGAGCTGGGGCTTTGCAATTTGTGAATTATTGATTGTTTTCCAGCGTCACCCAGTGCTAGAAACATCCACACCCCAGTGGTAACCCTCTGATCTCCCCTATTGCCCGACCTCCTGTAGTGAAGAGCACACACACACGCACACACACACACACACAATGACCCTTCCTTCTGAGGTGAAAGAGATTAATAGATGGCAGGAGGCTGACACTTAGGGACAGGGGCTGTGTGGTGATCTGCTGGACACAAAGAGATCAGTAAGAGTGAAAGTTAGTGATTTGGGACCATGCCAGGAGAGGTTTTACATTTAGGGTAATAAATCTGCAGCTCTTCAATCTGTCAGAGCTGTCAAAGTAATAGTGAGTGGAGAAACTCTTATTAGCAGAAATAGTAAAACAACAGCTTTTCTGGTAATGATTAGAGACCATTTAAAAAGTGTGTGAAAGTTCTCTAGGCTACTGTGAATCAGGGGTTGAGACATTATGACCAACAATAGACAAAAAGTAAACACATGTATAGATAAGTGGGGATTCAGTCAGGAAATTGAGCGTTTACTCTTTGGAATATGCACAGAGTATCCAGCCCAGTTACTTCTACCATGCCTTCATTTATGATAGAATCTCCAGAAACCTTCTCAGAGACATAGCATTGAGTTGATCTTGTCAGCCTTTGAAATAAATGTTTTGAACATTTTAAAATAAATATCTACTCATTAGGAATTCTTTTGGTACATAGCTATAGATAGTATTGATGCAAGTCATGATACCAGCACTCAGTATTGACAGCCCTGTCCCAAAAGCATTTATCTCCCTGATATCTGGCATTGAGGATGCAGTTTCCGGTTTGTATGTTGTTCATGCACAAGTTTACTAAAATAATTGCAGTAGAGATTCTCTCCATCAAGCTCCTGGAGATCTTTGCCCTCACTCCCTTCTTTAATAATCACATCTTTAATATTGTTATCACTAAAATTATTCATCCCATTTAAATCTGAATTTTTAAAACTTTTGCACTTCTTCAATTAGTTAATTCAGAATTTCTGGCTTTAAAGGGAAGTTTCAGACACAGCAGAGAACTCTAAAAAAGAAACATATGCTGTTATCCAAGCTGCAAAGTATCCCTTACCTAGGCTTGAAAGATTTTGGATAGAATAAGAGAGAGAAAAATGCATCTTTGGCAAACCAAATGCTTGTTCATTTAAGTGATGACAAATGTATTGTCAGGCTGTGTGTGTGTGTGTGTGTGTGTGTGTGTGTGTGTGTGTTGCATGCATGCTGATATGTTTATACTTACAAGCTAAATAAAGACAGTGTGGGTCAAATCATGGATGGGTGGCATTTAGTAGTCCATTAAGGCTACTTACTGTAGTAAATAATAGAAGTGGTGACTGTTAATGTTTGAGCACCCAAATTTTACTGATTAGTAAGCTTTTTCTCTTATCTGAAGTCTTTTACTTCTTAATGCCAACCCCCCCCACCCAACACACACACCTTTTTTAGTATGTGTGTACACATCCTCATAAACAGAGCTAATAAATGTCATCTAGCCAAATGTATCTGTCTGAGCATGATGGAGAAAGTAATGTTTAAAGTTATTATTTTTGTAAATTGGAGTATGGAGAATCAGAGGAAACTTGTTAGATGGAGGTGATTTGAAAAGTAAGAATGGCGATTTGAGTACTAGTCCTATATATTTATCATGCACTTTTGACAAGTTGATATAATGATTTGAGTTTGAATTTCTTCATCTGTAAATTGGGATCAGTGCCAATCGGGATTAGTTAACGGAATCACATATTTTGATACAGATAAAAAGGGCATTGTTGTTGTAAAGTCTTATACAGGTGTGTGTCACTGCCATTGCTAACACTTTTTTTCTCTCAAATCATTAAAAGGAACAGTTCATCAACCCTAAATCTGAACAGAAAGTCATAAATTCATAATTTGCCGCTTAGATTTCCTCCCGCGGAAAGAGGTGGGATGCAGGCACCACACATCCTTTGGACCTGTCTGATCTTTAGCTAAAAGCCAAGAGTAAGAAAAACTAATGATTATAATAACACCCAAGTTAAAGATATTAGTTTATGGTAATTATAGGCTGCCCATGTAATTTGTCAAGAATTCTGAGTGCCTTCCTTGCCTCCCTTCCCTCTCCTTCCTGTCTCCTTCCAGTGCCTCTTGCTGATGCTTTTGGGGCAGCCATTGGTTGATGTAATTTTTGCTGTGCACATGATGAGACCTTTCCCTGTTCTATGAGCGAGAGTATGTGTGTTCAAAGGAATTCCCCCAATTTGAGAGCCATTATTTAAATCCAGGTACTGATACTTGCATCCTTATACAGGACCGCCTTTCTTAATGGAAACATTTGCAAGATCTGGACCAAATGAGGGAATCCCATGGTCAAGGATACTAAGTGCAGATAATTTGTCAGGGGAAGAACAAGTTGCTTCTGTGCAACTTATTTTATACATAATCTAATTTTATATGGTCATATCTACTGCCTTGTGGGTTGTGTGTATGTGTTATTTTTTCTTCCACTGAGTTCCAAAATGCTAACCAGCATTAACTCATTAATCTCTGTGAAATTCTAATTAGGTAGGTAGTAGCATTAATATCTCTTTCTCACATTTTTATGCTCATTCAACTATTTTGGTTTCTCACCCCCTGTCTCTTTCTCACTGCCTGTGTTTCTCAAAAACAATCTGCAATATGCTGTTTAACTTTCATCATTATGATGGTATTAATGCTGCATGTATCAAATGCTGCATGACTGTCTGGTTGTTTGACATGCATGTCTTCTCCTTCAGATATTTTTAGACCTGAGATGTAGCCACACAACCTTGGTAATTAAGCTGGGTCATTTTTGTTTTGGGGGTTTTGGGGGGTTTTTTTGGTAAAATGTCTTATTGTCATCATTTATTTAATTTTCACAATAATCTTGTGAGGGTCAGATTCTCACTCCCATTACACAAATCAGCAAATGGTTTCAGGAAGGATAAGTAGCTAAGGTTACTTAACACCTTGGCTAAGGTGTTATGGGGGGTGGGGAACAGAGCATAATTTGGAACCTGCCTTGATCTGACTCCAAATCTATTCTTGCTTTATAGATTTTAATGTAGAACTTAAAAATCAGAACCTTTTAAGATTGTAAAATTATTCATCTTGAGTGGATTTGAGAGGCCACTGAGAAGAGGTAAATCCTGGTTAGGGAAGCTCTTATTTCCTTGTGAAAAAGGAATGTTTTTAACATGTGCCTGTCGCATTTCATTCCTTAGCTCCAATAGTGACTGCATTGTTCCCCCCACTTCATCTTTAGAGAGTCTTAAAACGAACACTTAGGTGATATATTAAGCACAGGGTCACAGGCAAATTTTGAGATCTGGTCTTGTTTAATACATTTCTGAGTTAACAAGAAAACCTGATTTTATTTTGACATTGGCTGTGAAAACTGGGTTTGGTGATCATTTGTGTAAGATCTTTTCACCTGACCTATTAAATTTTAATAGAATTAGCTTTCTTTAGCAAAATTTTAGCAAACTTATTCTTTTCCTTTTCGGACCAGGGCTCTGGTGCTGATCAAGAATGCAAATGCTGTGTGGCATGGAAGGGAAGATGCTGTTGAGGAAAAAAAGCATAAGATGTGGAGGCAGATGGGTTTAGGTTTGAATCTCAGGTCTCCTTACTAGCTGTCTTTAAAGTGGGGAGACTGTCTGCTTTCTGCTTTCTGGTGACACACAGTTGGTTGTTTCTCTGACGCTCCACCCAGGTCCGACACAATCTTTTAGTATCTTCAACTTGAGAGTATTGAACACTTTGTACTTGTAAGTCAAGTTCTGGGGAAATAAAGATGACACATTGATGTGAGCAAACCTTATATTTCACATGATTAGGTGTGTCCCTGTTGTTCATATACATATATATTTATAGAAATTCCTGATATTTGAATACCACTATTTAAATCTGGTACTGGTGTTTGCAGTAGGAAGTCGAAAGGTATAGTAGTTTATTTTACATCATCTTTGTGTTGGCAAATATAGAGTCTCTAGCTACAAAATGCATAGTTTAAGAATAGAAATTAAACCCCTTTTTGCAATTTACTAGTACTGTCTAGGAAAGATAATTAAATATTGACTGTGGGAACGATTCACATTTTTAGAGTTATGAACAGAATATAACTGGGCACAAAATACGTGGAGTGTCTTCTTTATTTATGAGGTTGATAATTGCTAACATTCAGGGAGTACAAACTGTGTGCCAGTGATGAGGGACATTTTGAAATCTGTAAGAGGGACATTTTAAAATCTGTAGTCTAAAGCTTGTTGAGCAGGTTTAGTTAATCATTAATGAATGTATAGAGGGTGTGGAAACGATTCTTACAGAGTGAATTGTAATCAGTTGGAACTGGGAACTGGGAAAATGATCAAAATAGTCTGATGATTTTTTGTGTGCTTGTTCTGCTTAAATGTTTTGTACCCAACTTGCATTGATTAAAAGAAACTATTACTCATTATAATTAATTTGCCACAATCTGTAGCCACTGTAGCCAATCTGAAGAGAATAGGAATTGTGCAGTCCAATCAATAGATGCCAACTGTGGCTGTATAGCCTAGTATGATCTATAAAAAGGAAAATCAACTTTGTAACGGGGCCCAGAATTTCCGAGCGTTTGCTCCTCTGGGTCCATCAACGTAGATAAACCTGAATTCTCCAACTCTCTGAGTGCTCTGCTTGGTTTCTCACGGAACCGGTTTTCCCGCAACACCAGGGACAAGCTAACAACCTTATATAAATTGTATTATCAACTTTTAATTCTGCAGATATTTGCTGAGCAACTAACATGTTCCAGGCACTGATCAAGAGGTGTGTGTGAAGTGGTACAAAAAGTTATGGATATTTGTATGAGGCAGTGGAAGATCCTTGTCATCTGATGGCAAAAATGCTAGAGAAGTAAAGGTGAGATGGAAACCTTCTGGCTGGGATGATTATGAAGGCTTGTGCAAGGACAATGCTTGCATTGGACCATGAATAGTAGTGAGAACTTTAAAAGGGGAGTTTTGAGATGACCATAAGTACCTGGTAGGCAAAAGAACTGCAAGAGCAAATGTGGAGAGGAAAGAGATTAAAAGTTCTTAACCAGTGACGTCAAATTTGAATGATTATGGATATATTGCATGCCCAGCAAGAAATTGAAAATCTATGCCAAGAAAAAAATCTGTGCCACCTCTTAAAGATTTGATTGTCCTTATTTGCACATTTAAATCACATCTTGGATGTTGTTGCTTTTTTTATTATGACTTATTCTCAAACAGTTTTCAAAAAAAAAAAAAGTCACTTATTTAGTAAACTCTATCAGAGACATCCTCATCCCCAGCCAGGCTGCCCAGACTGCCACTTTGCTTTATGTCTTTAAATTTGTATGTAAATTCTGTGAGGTGCCTTTATGTGTATCTTAGTTATTGTCCTATACCTCTAGAGAGTATGCAGATTGCACCTTTGTCTCCAGAGGGGAAACTGGCAAAACAGCATTCCTGCAGTGGCCAAAGGTGATGCCCTGAAAGAAGGGTGGCCCATGTGAGGAGGAACCAGACTCCTCAGAATGTAATGGCTTCTGCAAAGGGCGGGCTTTACTCAGATCAGATGGATGAAATAGTTAAAAGCTTGGTGAGAAACAAAGGTGAAATCCTACTGTGCAAGGCTTACACTGAAAGAACAGAGCTTATTCTAAAATGTAGGAAGTGATAAAAGGACCTGAATGCTCTGACGTGAACTTTTACATGTACATTAAAGGTCTCACGTCTCTCTTCTGAAATCTGCTGAATGTTTTTGTACTACTTTAGATGAGTAATGTACCTTTGCACTGTTCAAAATGACTCACTTTTGAAGAATTTTGTCACATTACTTCAGTTTTATTTTCATCATAGTCCTGAGAGATTAAAAGGACAGTATCATTATTACCTACCTTTTGTGCGAGATGAAACCAGAACTGCTGGATTACCTGTGTGATTTACACTGCAGTTGTTGGAGGAAGAGGGGCTAAAACTGATTCCTGAACTTGCTCAGGCTTTTTCTGCCATGAGTTAGGGACAGAACTTATGTTTTGGCTGAAGCCTGCACTGCAGTCCATCAGGGACCTCAGTGGCTGGGGAGAAGCATGGAGATTGGGCACAGGAGAACCTATACAAATTACATGTGCTGGGCTTTAGAGCAAGTTGTTTGGTCCAGGTTGATTTGTGGGTCATCATTAGCCTTTAAAAAGCAAGGTGCCATTGCCCTTTGACACAAAGTTATTTTAAGTGTCCACCTTGTAAATGAGTCATCAATACCTCTTGTATCTAATCGAGGCTGAGGTTTGGGGACAAGGCAGAAGGGGCCTGCAGAACAACTAGAGCAACTCCACTCCACCCAGATATGCTATCTACATGATACCAGAAGCTGGCTTTTAACAAGAATACAAATCACTGCATCTTTTGAGGAATTCTCTGTAAGCACATTGCAGAATATCACTATGTTATTTAATTGAAACCTCACAACAACCTTGTGAAGTAGGTATTATCTCTATTCTAGCACTGTGAAAACCGAGGCTCAGAGGAGTTAAGAAACCTGTCCTAAATTACCTGAAGAGTGACACATTTGGGATATGAGTTATGTTCTGACTTTCACAACAAAATTCTTTCTACTGGATCATACTGCCCCTGTATATGGGTTTATTTTGGGGTTTCTTAGAAACTTTATGCTAATTCAGAGTGATGCTTGCCATGAGAAGAAAAATCTTAAGTGTGCCCCTTTCCAAGCCACCCTGTTCTCAGGTCACTGGCCTGTTTTATTCCTTTCGTGACCTCCAGTTATCCCTGCGAATGACTCACATAACATCACTAATGTGTGTCGTTTCCAGCTTGTTATCCAGGAAGATGTGTGGAAGCTGCCATTTGCTTTCTCCCTGATGGCTGCTGAGCCTAGAGAGGCAGCGTGGACACCATGGACACTCACCTTAAGATAGTGCTACTGAGACATGTTATCAGGTAATTGGCGAATAATATTGGGTTAGCCTAAATTCCGTTGGGATTTTTCCCAGAGCCGAAGGTTTGAGAGTTCTTGTTACTTTGCATAACTAGAATGATGAAGGTTGTGGGAACCCAAACTTATGGTCCATCTGATCCAAGGCTTGTCTGTTTGGAAAGTAAAAGGTCTTCGGTTCTTCACTCCCCACCACTCTCCATTAGAATTATGAAAAGAGCATTTGTCACCCTGGCTTGGAAATGCTGTCTCTAATCTCCAACTGACCTTCCCTCTATTTTACCCAATGGGTGGAGGGATTTTGAACTGGGCTGTCTTACTGATAACAAAACTATCTTCAGGTATCATCCACAGGTCCCTGCATTTAAGTGACTATCCTTTACCCTTTGAATGTTCTTTGTAACATTCTTGGTAAACAATTGACCATATATATGTAGGACTATTTATGAATTTCCTATATTGTTAACATTATTTATATTATTTTTCTTAGGGAACAACACACCATCTTGAGTCCCATTGTTTATAGTACATGTTAATTTCATATAATAAACAAACAAATAGAGTTTTATTGGAACACAACCCTGTTCATTCATTTTTACATATCATCTGTTTTTGTAATACATGACGCAACAGCAGAGTTGAGTAGTCGCAACAGAGACCATATATGCTGCAGCACCTAAAATATTTTCTATCTGGCCCTTTACAAGAAAAGTTTGCTGACCACTGGTCTAGATTATGAGGTAGAAATATTTAACCATTCCTTTCATATTTGTCTATGTTGTTTTAAAATTTTTGGCCATTTGTATGTTTTCCTTTTGTTATAAAGCTATTGAAACATTTTAAATGATTGTGCTACATGATAAGATGTAGCCTTTGCCCTTGAAGTTGCATATACTGGTGGGAATAGACAGATACACAAACAGAAAAATTGCGATTTAGAGTGATAGTGCATAATAAGTATAATAAGAATTGTAAAAAGTACTGTGATGACAAAAATCGATGGGGAGCCAACTAATCCTCCTGAGAGGGGAAGGGAATGATTTTATAGGAAATTGATGTGTGAGCTGGCCTTTATTTATACAGGATTAGGAATTTGCCAAGCCTGGGATGATTGGGAGGAGGAGAGGCTGTCTATACCCATTTTCCCCTCTTTTTATGAGATTAGATCCACCTTAGTAGTTCTTAGTACATATAACAATATGTGATTGTTCTTCCTTTATAGTCTCCTCCATCTTCATATGCCATTTGGGACTCAGAGTAAAAATCTCTAAATATCATGTTTGATTTTCTTCTTCCTTTTAAGCATCATTTCTCTGACTAGACCAAAATGTCTGAGCTCCCAAACAGATAAAGACTCGCCTTGAATCTTAAACATTTGCTCTCTCATCTCTTCACAGTACAATTTCACTAGCATGGCTGTGACAGATTCTCCTTGATATTTGTTGTGTTGCTGCTTCTGCACAAGATGGAAAGGGGTGATTCTGTCATTTTCTTCGGCATGTGGCCTGAATCAGTGTGGCTGTTTGGGGTGATTATGACAAGTCAATTGTCATTTTCTATTAGCGCAATATTGTTTCCCTAGATAGTGTGATGATATGTGGTAGGGAGAATGAATCACCACGTCCACAGTCAACTTGGCTTATACATGTAAATGTGAGGGATTGTGTGCCTAAATTAGATCAATGCATAGCTCATGATTTTAATCTTAACAGCTTTCTTAGAGGTGCTCCCAGAGAAAAAAGTTAACTCATTTTCTTTTTCTCCAAAGACTCCTGCCCACCTCTTCTTCCTACTATGGATATTTTAATTTTTTAAAGGTGGCTATACATTAAAAAGTGCCAAATCATCACTGCACTGCTTGTAGGATTTTCACAAATAGACACATACGTGAGTGTAGCCAGCACTCGTGTCACTGCAGTGCCCCAGAGGCCCCACTAATACCCTTCATAGTTTTCTCCCCTAGGATAACCTCTGATATGACTTCAAACAGCATAGGATGGTTTTAATTGCTTTTATACTTCATATAAAGTTTATATAAATGGAACTCAATTCTGTGTCCTTTTTCATGTCTGGCTTTTTTGTTCAGCATTATGTTTTCTAATTTCATCCAAATTGTATTTTTTGTGAATTTTTTGAGCTATATAATTTGAGATTTATTCCCATATGTATCTTTTTGGTGAACATAAAAATATAAAATAGGGAGCCATTCAAAGTCCTCTGCACCCCCCACAAAAAAACTATCAGTCAGTCCTCTCTACCAACAAGTGTCCTAGGAATATTGTGGAGTGAGAGGTTTGTTTATTTAATTTGTAATGAATTAGTAAATGAATGATAAATGAAGCCTGCCCCTTCATTGCTGATTTTCTTCTCTCATGTCTTACTTCCTCATAGTTATCCTTCATTTAAAGCATCTCAGGAGAGAACCTAAGATTGGAATGGGGTCTTAATGAGGGAGACTGAGAGGATGTAAGAAATGGTATATAAAGAGTATAGAGATTGTGTGACTGTTCGTGATTTGACCATTGCCTCAGAGCAGTGACCTTTAATGCTCCAACCCCTCAAGTTATGAATGTGGCTGATGGAAAAACATAATTAAGAAACCAGCCTGCCTCTGTAGAAAGCAAACTTTTGATTGAATTTGGTGGGTTTCTGTTAATAGCAATAGTCAACTGGAAGTATTAGGGCTGTTTAGGTAATGGCAGGGACTTTCTTTCACTAATGCATTATCTGAGGAGGTATTATTTTCTATTTCAGAGTGTATGGTGAGGTTGTTCCAAGAGCTGGCAACTTTGTATCCCCAGGGTCTCTGTCTGGTGAACCCCTTGCCAATCTGGCATATGTAGCTGGCTTCCAGCTCAAGTTCAGTTCTGAAAACACTGCTGTTTTACACTCTCTTGATGTTACAGACTTCTTCATGTTGCTGAGTTCAGAGCTTCACTGAAAGCATCTCTGTTGCTAATTCATAAGGGCTGGCTGAGTTCATTTCTACTATAGTGGCTGCTTGTGTGATACATATTCATTCTCTGTATAGGTGTAGATTTATCTCTATTTCTATCTCCAAAGAGTCTTTTTGAAAAGCCTTGCCTGTACCAATTCTACCTGATCTCTGGATTTTGGGTTCCTCATGGTCTTTGAGAAGGTAACATGGAGACCAAACCTTAGAGATGTCAACTCGCTTCCTTGAGAAGGGCAATCAGTTTCGTGGAAAGTGATTGCAGACATCAGTAAAATTATATGGGGAGAGTAAAACACCTCATTATAGCAGAGTCAGGATCATCCTGTTTATGAGCTCAATTTAATTAATTATTAAAGGCTAGGACATTTAGAGAGAATTTTAACAGCATTCTATTAAGGTCAAAGCGGCTAAGATTCAAATTTAAATGGTTTTAGTTATTGTGTTGTTTCAAGATCTCTCTTCCATTTTGGGAGGTAATCTGAGATGTGATGTGGGAAAGCCTGGGCTAAGGGTCAGAAAACTTGCCTCATATCCCTTCTCTGCTGTGAAATGGCTCTGTGACCTCAAATATGGCACTTACATTCCATAAATAAGAAGGTAAAAATACCATTTCCCAAGTCAGCTTCCCATAAGCTATGAGAGCATCTGACGGAATGAAGGCCTGACCCACTGTAGATGTCCAGTGAACTTTTGGTTCAGTTATATATGCCAGTCTTCTCTAACAGAGTTTGTTCAAGAAGTTTCTGTGAGCCAAGAAGCTTCATGAGATGCTAATGGTTATGACTTGTGAGCACTGGTCCAGGATATTCTTTTTAGGCGGGGCTGGTAGGGGGCGGGGGGGATCACCAGACCTGATCTAGAAGATTGGAGTTTTAGTTCTGATTTGTCCTTCATTTGTTGTGAAATATGGGGGCAAGTCACATAACCTTCCTTGAGCATTCAATTTCCTCACCTAGGCTATCAGAATAATACCTTGGGCAGGTTACTGCAATTTCTGTGTGATTTCCTTATCTGTAAAGTAAGTCCAGTGATAGCAGCCACTTCAGAAGACCTTCAAGACGTTAACATGATTCAGCACATGGAAATGCTCTAGCAGAGTGCCTGTTGTATGATGTGTGCTCAATAAACGTTAACTGGAATGATTTTTACTTCTTCCTAAAACTCACTTGAGTGAAATCGCCAATCACAGAAATTGGAATGCTGAGTACACTGTTAATACAGTGTTAATTCCATGACAGTTTTCTGGGGAAAAAAAAAAAAAGGAGAAAGAAAAATAAAAACAAAACAAAAAAACCAAGAAAACCTGTCTAATGCTCCCAGTTTTATTTTACTGCAATTTTCTCCTTCTCTTTCTCTCTCTCTCTCTGTCTCTCTTTCTCTCTTTTTTTCTCGCCGTGATGTGATGTCTCTTTGTGCCAGAGCAGCAACAACAACAGTAACAAAAACTACAGTAGGGGGCTAAATGGCCAGAAACCAAGGATGAGAAAGACCACCCATCCCGCCCAATCTCTTCTGTGCCGCTGGGTTTTCTCTGGCAGGAATGCTTCACGTATTTCCTCAGGAGCCGCACAGCTGTGAGCACAGCAGTTTTCCTGGAACCAGAGGCAGAAGGTTCCTGCTTCCTTTGTGGCTCGTGTTCTCACTCAGGAACCAAGCATGTCTTCATCCTGATGGACGTTCACGGCCTTTCCCTTCCTGTCTCAGCAGCTCCTGCCCCAGCCTCAGACCCAGTCACGACAAGTACGGCTGCTGCGTGGAGCACGTCTCCTGAGCCCCTCAGGAAATTCAGAGAGCCTCTCAGAGAACAAAGCTTTGGATTGGACTATAGCTTCGTCTGTGACTCTCTTTTTGCTGGCAAACTATGGTGTTGGTTGAAACAAGAAGGTGCAAACCATAATCCAGTCACAAAGGCCAAAGGTTGAGGAAGAGGTTGCCATTTCTCCATCCTTTTTACCACTCAAGGGTCTGCCTCCCGAATCCTTGTTAGAGTTGTTGGTACCTTGGCTTTATACACATACCCTGGTGTTTGAGTGCATGTACTGGTGCTCATAGCAGGGGTTTGAAGTTAGTGGTTCTGCTATGCCCTAGCTGTCTGACTTCGGCATTCAGTAAATCTCTCTGAGCCTCAACTTTCTCACCTGTATGATGGGAGTAGTCATGTCTGTCCTCCTTGTCTGGTCAAATAAAATCTCAGCTTTGTAAATCTGAAACCTTAGGGCCCCATACCTGGGTAGGAAGCTTGCATGTTATTTAACACAGCTTTTGTCTGCTGCAGGTGACCATCCCTTACCAGCATCCTGAGCAAATATTCCCCCAGCTTCAGACTGAACTCTAACTGAGCTCAGACAGGAGGAGCTCACCTCCTCAGGAGCTCAGGTAGTTAGAAAGTTCTTCATTGTGTCAGGCTGAAATCTGAACTCTCCAGTAACTTTTGCCTGCTGGTTTCTGTTTCATCTCTGGATCCAGCATTTAATCGCAAAGTCTTCTGTGTATTAAAGACTTCTGTAAAAAAAAAATACAGTCAATTATTTCAACTGGGTATCAAGTCATCTTTTCAGCTCCTTTGCTTGCTCTTCCCTTGGGGTTCTGATCTGGATTGACTGCATGGGACAGAACATGGTGCCAGGTGTTCCTGAACATTCTCAAGGGTCCTTGTGGCATCGGTTATAAAACTTTTCCTGGTGATCCCTAGAAGCAAGTCTGATTATTACTAATGATAGGTATCCCCTACACATAGTGAATCTATTCAAATCCTAGAGCCATAATTGGAAAGGCATGTTTCTTAACATGCTTTAAATTATTTTAACTTGAAAGTAATTTTCCCCTCTATTACATTGGATTATTTTTTTATTCTGAAAAATAATAAAGATGCATTAAATTTAATAACAGACCTAGAAAAAAATCTAAAGAATAAAATGAAAGTTATTTGTAACCTGTTTGTAAAAAAATAAAATATTTTTATACCCTATACCTTGGTCATGTTTTCACATATTTGATTGTATATTTTTGTGTAATTGTTGAAATTATGTAACGTGCTTATGTGGCTCTGCATTTTGTTCTCGTATTGAACATCGTATTGTCTTTTCCCATGTCATTATCCGTTATTTAGAAGTATCTTCATAATTGTTGCATCATAATATTCCATTGAATGAATACACTATAATTTACTTAATGAATCTTCTATTGTAACCCTGATTTGTAGCCAGTTTCCAGGAGCTTCAGGGTTGTTCTCCTTGAGAAATGGAAATAAGGGAAAAGGCAACACCTGTGAATTCCCACAGTAGGATTTTATTTTCCAAGTGCTGGGATAATACCTTCACTCCTCTCTTCTTTTCCTAAGGGGGCAGAGTTAACAGGACATGTATATCAGATCCCGTTAGAGCTGGAAAACTAAAAAAGCAGGTTTGTTTGTGCCTGTGTATTAGTGTGTGTGTATCCTCACTTCACAATTCAGGTTTAAAATGCTATACTGGTGATTTCTCTGATCAACAAGATGTTTGGATTTGTTTCATTTACTGATACAAACCAGGCCCACCAAAAGCTTGAGCTGCCTCTTTTCTCTGATACCAAGGATTTTCCTTGATCAAGGATGTCAAAGAAATCCAAGTATCAGGGAATTGCTTTCCTTCAGTGTCAGAAAGAAAACAATGCACTTGAACCCAGAGCTGGAAATCAAAGAATCACAGATTTGTCTTCCATTAACAAACTCGGGGCTCCCTTGTTTGTTAGAGCACAGCTCTGGCAGCACTCTCACATAGCCAGTTCATTCATCTGGGGTCATTATTAACGGGCATTATCCCCCCTCTGTAGACTTGCAGAGTCAATCGCCAAGATAGGGGAATAGGAGTCTCTATTGTTTACAAACTTCCCAAGTGAGTTTTGTCAGCTAAATTTAAGAGATGGACTCTGACCCATACACAGAAAAAGGTTTCTAGGCCATCAGTTTAGCCTGAAAGAGAATTGTCCTCTCCCCACACCTGTATTTCCAATAAGTCTTAACATCTTAGATATTGACCTTTACTTTGGATTTCATCTGTGATTATCAAAATTGCACTGTTGGAAAGAAGTAGCTCCGTAAACTTGTAGCAAGGGTGATAGGTGTTTTTTTTTTTTCCCCAATTAAAACATTATCATTTTTGAGAGAGGCATCCCACGTCTCCCCAAAGGTGCTGCCACTAATAGAGAACCAGCTGCATTCCTCCATCTCGGGCCAATACCACCCTTGTGGAATAGATTAAAAACTGTGTGTTATCACCTATGGGGAGTGGCTTGTTTGAGGCAATAGCATATGGTTGATTGTTGAAACAAATAAAAATAAAACCAAACAGAAACTTCTGGTTGTTTAGCCCCAGTAGAATTCTCAAAACCTAGTACAAAAGGCTATGCCCAGACACAGCTTCACTCCATCTTTGCCTCCCCTCCAGGCCAGGAAAGCACTAACCTTATTGGACCTGGTTACTGGGGTGCTTCCAACACTGTTCAGATTTTTCTGATGTCACAGTTTTCTGTTTGTGCAAATGAGAAACTGCTAACTGTGTATCACATGTGCTTATTAGGAAAGATGAAAAGTCAGCCTACCAAGATGACCTCCTGGTGCCAGTAGTGAGGGCACCCATATCTGATGCACAGGTCCTCATGGTGGGCTATGGTGAAGAGGCATGAAAGTTCTGTGTTCTTCAATTTTCCCGTGCTATGATTTCAACAGCCAGGGAAACCAGGTCTGAAAACCTCTCCCTTGTGTCCTAACACAGACAAAGATAATAGATAAAAATTATCCTATGAAAAGCAGGAAAGGGAGAAGTTTATGGGAAGCAGGAGTGGGAGAGAGAAATGGCCAGTCTTTTCTACTTTTCACATTAAGAAAAATCAGTGTGGTATCCTAAGTCTGAAAGTTGTGGACTGCTTGAAAATAAGAATAGCTTCTCTTTTCCCTGTTGGGCCCCCTGCAAGGGGCATTCATGCTTCCTGTTCCCTGAGCATTGTGAAGCTATTGGATTTTGTGGGTGGGAGATGTAGGTACCTGGTTCCAGCAGAGCAGTAGCCACAGTAAACTGGGGGCATCCCTCCGCTGAAGTATTGTCTCTTACAAAAATGCAGATGGACCTCAAGGACATTTGTCCATGGTGTGTGTTTCCTGGCACATGAAGAAAAAGAGAAGCAGATTTCTTAAGTGTGTGCCCAGTTCTCCCGTGAAGGAGGAGAGAGGCAGACATGGCCCCTGTGAGTTAACTCTGACTATGCTGGACCCATGAAAGCTTTCACGAGAGCAGCTGGCCTCTCCCAGAGACTGGGTGCCAGTCAAGCCCAGAGGGTTATAAGTCTTGAAGACCCTTTAGGTAAAGGGTATAAATGCTGAAGACGTGGCAGTCTCAGTGCCCTGGAGCAGGGCCTGAGGGAACAGGTACATGTTCTAAGTAGGAGCAGAACCATGGGTCACAACCAGTGTGGGCACAGCCAGCACAGGGCAGACTACAGGGGTCCAAAGTGGAGGACGGGAGCCAGGGGTACAAAAATTCCAGAGGCAGAGCAAGGAAGGTGCTCATAAGTCTCATAAAAAACAAATGACTATTAGAAGTTGGAAGGGCAGGCCTAGTAAGCAGGGTGGGGCCCAGAATAAGAGGGCCCTTTCAGTCCAGGTAGCCACTTATTTCATCCCAAGAGCCTTTGTTTACTGCATTAGGCAGGGGTACCACTTGGAGCTTAGGGCACTTCTGGGCCTTACTTGTGGCATTAAATAAAATTGTCCATGAGGGATGAGGGCTTTCCTCTCCTGAAGGAAGCACAGCTTGGAATTCCTCTCCTAGAAGCCCCACAGATGGTGGCAGAGCAAAGACCGCTGTCTCCCTGGAGTCTCATCTTTATGTTTGGGACCACATGTGCCCCTCACATTCAGGAGTCTTTCAGGAGAGTTCTGCTCAGTGGATGCTGGGTCTGTCCCTCTGCCACTCTGAGAAGTGCTCAGAAAAGAATGTAAAGAACGGGACATCAGGAAGCTCTTAACAAGGACCAGACCCGCCTCCAAAGAGCATTGACCTATTGCTACATTTTTTTTTAATATGCTTTGGGGGAAAAGGGAAAAAAGTTAATATCTGAGTCCTGACATCCTCTAATTTTTCTTTCCGTCTTTTCCTTCCTCCTGAACTTTTTTGGGGAGTTTCATCCTCTAAAAATAGCAATATAAAAAAGCAACTAAAATACTTATTTCATATTTTCTTGCAAACTTTTTGCTCCAATTTTTTCTTTTGTGATTGTTGAGTATAATCCAAGCATAAAATGACTGCACCAATTGAATGCTCACCTAGGACTGAAAATTTGGGTGGGGGCAGCCCCTTGGAAGCGATATAACTCTGGCCAGTGGTGGTAGAACAGTCCATGCTGCCATGTGACAGTGATTACTCAAGATGGCCTGGGCCTCATGACACTGTGTCTGGTCAATAAACACAATAAAAGAGCCGGGCTCCCTCTCAGGAGTCTCTCTGCCCACAGCACTGTCTCTCCCATTGTCAGATGAACTGGTTTCAAGGCCTGCAGGCTGGAGAATTTGCTATTGATGGGGCCTTTGTGGCAGAAGTTTTGCAAACAGAACACACCTCTCCCACTTGCCCCAACTTGAGGAGAGAACTCTGACAGCATCTCCTCAATCTGCCTGGGTTAACTGATTATAAACCTTGTTTTCTTTTCTTATCACAACACTTTTTTACTGGTTATAAAAGCAATACATACTTGATATAAGAAATATTAAGTAATATAAATTATAAAAATCTAATGTGATGATCTCCCATTATTCAGCTGCCACTTACAGATAATCACCATTAACTAGTATAATTCTTCCAGTTATCTTTTGATGCTTTCAGGAATATACAGAATGATTGTGTATATATTTATAAAATAATCTTTCAACACACAAACATACACACAGAGATCAGTTCATGCAGTGTGTATTACATAATTTGTCTTTTTTTCACTGGCAATAGATTTGTCATTTTTTCCTATCCATCCATCCAGATCTACCTCATCCTGTTTTTTTTTTAACTAGTAGATTTTATTTTTAAGTTTTAGAGTCATAGAAAAATTGACCAGAAAGAGCAGAGAGTACCCCGGTAGCCACCCTGCTCCTCGCGTACACAGCCTCTCCCACATTCATCATCCCACAAGGTAGTGGTACGTTTGTTACAATCCGTGAACAAACATTAACACACCATTATCAACCACTGGATTGTACATTCTGTGTTTTAATAAGTGTATAATGACATATACTCACTGTTACAGCGTCATACACAGTAGTTTCTCTGCTCTAAAGGTCCTCTGTGCTCCACCTCTCCATTCCTTCTTATCATAAACTCATAACAACCACTGATCTTTTCATTGTCTTCATAGTTTTGCCCTTTCCAGAGTGCCATATGGTTGAAATCGTACATCATGTAGGCTTTCCAATTGGCATCTTTCACTTTGTAATATACATTTAAGAATCCTCCATGCCTTAATGTGGCTTGATAGCACCTTTATTTTCAGTGCTGAATAATATTCCATTGTATGGATAGTTTATTTGTCCATTTACCTAATGAAGGACATCTACCTTGCTTCCACATTCTGGAAATCATGAAAATGCTGTTATAAGCATTTGTGTGCAGGTTTTTGGGTGGTCCTAATTTTTCGGCTCAGGTAAATACCAAGGAACATGAGGGCCGAGCTATATGATAAAAATAACGTATCGTTTTGTAAGAAAAAAAAGCCAAACTTTCAAAGTGAATTGAGCCTTTTATGAATCATTCCTTTGGTGATGTATCTAAAAAGTCATTTCCAAACTTAGTCATTTAGATTTCCTCCCCTTATAAGAATCTTATAGTTTTGTGTTTTACATTTAGGTCTGTGATCCATTTTGAGTTAGTTTTTATGAAAGGTGTAAGCTGTGTGTCATGTGGATCTTCAGTTGTCCTGGCCACACTTGCTGGGAGACTCCTGTCTCCACTGCCTTGCCTTTGCTCCTTTGTCAAAGATCAGTTGACTCTGTGTGTGTGAATCCATTTCTGGATCCTCTATTTTTTCCCACTGATCTGTTTGTGCAATCTTTTGCCAATACCACACTGCCTTGATTATAGTAGCTTTGTAGTAAGTGTTGAAGTCAAATAGTGTCGATCCTCCAACTTTTTTCTTTCCCTTCAATATTGTGTCAGCTGTTCTGTTCTCTTGCCTCTCCATATAAACTTTGGGGTCAATGCATTTGTATCCACAAAATAACTTGCCAGGATTTTGAATGGTATTGTATTGAATCTATAGATCAAATCAGGAAGAACCGACCTCTGAACACTATTGTGTTCTCCTCTTCGTGAATGTGGATTATCTCTCTATTGGGTTTTCCTTTGATTTCTTTCAACAGAGTTTTGTAATTTTCCTTACATAGCTCTTAAATATATTTTGTTCAATTTATACCGAAGTATTTCTTTTCTTTGGGTGCTATTGTTACCTCATCCTGTTTAATGGCTGCAAAATCTTCTGTTATATGGATGTATTTAAGAACCCTCATTAATTCTTAAGTGATCTTTAATTTGGATGATTTTTAAAAGTGAACAAACAAAAACATAGTTTGTTCACCACCTACCACCAATCAAAGATGGTGATATATTACTTGGTCAAGCTGGAGGCCCAGAAAATAAAGGAAATCAATCTATATTTATCAGAGTGACAGTTGTCAAATATACCAGCAGAAATAGCAGCAAACCAGATTGTATGAATTGGATAAGCCTACTCTAAAATAAGTATCTAAAAACAACTTAGATAGATAGATAGATAGATAGATAGATAGATAGATAGATAGATGTGTGTATATGTGTGTGTGTGTGTTTCTAAACCGCTGATTCAAAAGAGCATAGTGGAATCTTCACATTCTTCTAGTTCTCAAGTTACATTTGTAACCAAGCCAGGGAAGCCTAAAATGATGTTTCACAACAGTAGTCTAAATTTTGATCCATTAGAGACCATTTCAAGATACCTTTGATTTATACTTGCTCACATCTCTAATGTACTTCATAAGATTAGACTTTAAAGGAGACTTTTTCTTGAACATTTAAGAAGAGTTTTAGTTTATTATTTGTCTGCTGTCCCCTTTAAATGTCTGGAAACCTCCTCTTTAGGATTTAGGCAGTTGTCTCCATGATATCCTGAAGCCTCTTCTGTCCCACCTGCTCAGGAAATGTGTGCCCTAAGTTGTAGCTGATTTGAAGTTTAAACAGACTGTAACTCAAGTGTGATGGCAACTCCACTGTTTGTTCACCAGGCTGTTAAGCCTGTCATTTCCCAAGGCAGCCTACAGACCAAAGTTTTATTTAATTGTTCAAGCACAAGAAATAAAAATATCCAAGTGCTCTACTTGCCTGAAGCTTTTTTCCTGGACCTTGCCATCAGCTGTTGTTTAAGTTGGAGAGAAATAAAGTTGGTGAGATGGCCCCATGAAGATTGAAGACCACAATAAAATTATAATACAAGAGATCTCAAAAGGATTGTCTGAAGATAAAAATGTGGCATGAAAGGAATGTTCTTCCTCACTTTTATGGATATAATTGAAAAAATATATTTAGAGAAAACTATCAATAGGCTAAAGTTACAAAATAAATCCAAATGAACAGACCCTATATCTTTGACTCACTACTTTATCCTTAAAGTTTTATTTGCAAGACCAGCAATTAGTGTGAGTCTAGCACTAGCAGTAGTCTTCTAACAACTGTCAGTCATTCTCATCAGATTGATTCAGAATGAAGAATTTAGACAGGTTGATTTAAAATAAAGTGAGACTGTGATCACCAGTCTTAAACATGATCCTGGCCTTGGTGTTCACCAGCTGGTGAATTTCCAAATCCCTGGGGGGATCCAAAGAAATTCCCACAAGGATCCTATATGAGTAACTTTGGCATATTTTTTAGCAATACCTCCAGCACTTTATCCTTTGTGGATGATGGATAATGGGTTTGAAACAAAGATGTATTTGGCTATTTTCAAAGCCCTACTGTAGTTTTTAATTACAATGATAGTTAAAGGTGTGGAGTTTAAGAATTAAATGGGATGCATCCTCTGTAAGGCCACTGATGTCAGGCATATATGGTTCATGTATTGGGTTGGCAGGATCGGGAGCTGATAGGCTGAAAAGTGATCATCTGAAGGGGACCGCAGATGTCCATTTCCAGCTAAGTTACATATGCCAAAGAGAGCTCAGAGGAAGAGCTGAACTTCTTCATGTTTGTTTTTAGGTTTAGGCAAATGACTTGCTTTGGCAGATATGATGTTAAAAAAAGTATTTATTATTCATGCAGAATCTTGAAAAAAACTGCTTTCATGAGTTCATCTCCTCTTTTAGAAGCCTGCTGCCATAAGTACAAACTTAGGCTAACCTGTCTGAGGATGGAAGACCACAAAAGAAAGAGAATGTGCCCCAGGCAACCAGCCTTGAGCCAGCTAATTTCTAACCATGAGGGAGCCCAACCAAGATCAGCAGCAACACAACTGAGGCTGACTGCAGACACGTGGTGAGTCTAGCAAGTCCTGGCCTAGATCAGCAGAATTGTTCAATCACCTCACAGGTTCATGAGAAATAATAAATGTTATTGTATAACACTGAGGTTTTATGGTTGTTGGTTAGACAACATTAATGTGACATCAGATAACCAGTATGCCAGTCCATGGAAAGTGGTCAGTAAATGTTAGCTATATATACTCATATTTCATTAACTCTAAGGTGTTTAGATGATGGTACCTTCTTGATTTTTCCAGAAGCTGGCTATAGAAGGTTTTTGCTCAATAGCACTATAATTGCCACCTAGCTGACATTGACTCATATCCATCTATTCTAAGATGCATCCTGAATTTCAAAGATGTGAAAATGCAAAATTTATGCTTATTGTAGAAAATGTTGCCAAGACTCCTTAGGATAGCGATGATCTTGAGTGTAGCTGAAGCCCAGCTCTTCAGAGCCAGAGTATGGTGTAAAAGTGGAGATTGTCAGCGTGATAAAATATAGAATCAGAATTTCAGGTTTCTGGAGAACAGGAGGACCTGGAGAGTGTGGCAAGAGGTTGTCTCCATTAAAGCGAAGGAGAGCAAATTGGGTGACTCATGAACATTCTCCAAGTTGTCTAAACCTTCCAAGGACAAGGTCTTCAAAACAAAGCTTTCCTTCACACTTGTAGTTTGAAGGTATAAAATATGTCCTCTTGGGTCTCCTTATTCTGAATTAGAATAGTGTTTAATTAAGCTGCCTATAAATGGTGTTGGGACAGCTAGGGAGAGTTTAAATATTACAATTAAAGGCACTCATTTTATGTTTTGCTTTTTATGTTTCCTAAGGGTTTGTATGTTACAAAGAGACAAATTAGTATTTTATTCCATTATCTCAATCTTTTATAGTCTTTAGTAGATTGGAGTAAATGGGGTTATATTAGGCATTTACACTTTTAATGGATGTTTACAAGCATCACAAGAAATCAGTACTTTATTTCATTTTTGCATATCATTTTGGAACAAAACATTCCGTAGGCTGAGTCCCACCCTTAGTGCCAAATAATTTCCACCTGCTGAAAAATAAATTATATTCTCCTTCAAAAAAAAAAACAAGATTTTATTAACCTCTTCTATAGACTCTGAGAGGAACTGCAACAATCTCTCCAAATTGTTTGAAAAAATAGTGGTACTCCAGGGATCCTGATGGTCCCTTTCGTAGCAGAAGCCCTAAAGAAAGCAGTTCTCAGTTGAGAGCAATTAGGATGCTAAAGCTGAGTGCTGAGCTTACTCTGAGTCCTCGTTCTGCCAAGGGATTCCTGTTCCTCCCTTGTGTCCATGTCTAAGAGGGAACCTTTGGCATTATTATTTATCAGGCTTGGGAATCAGCCTACTGAATTATTCTCCTTACATAAAACGTAGCTTTGGTTTCCTGCCCAGACCTCTTATGGTTTCCAGGGAGAGCAGACCCAAATTCTGGGTCCATCATATACCGGGCCAGTGACCTTGCCTAAGTTCTCTGGCTCTGAACCTCAGCTTCTTTCTTATTTAAAAGGTTTTTTTTATTCTATTTTATTTTATTTTATTTTATCTTTTTAGTGGTGGTTAATAATACTGCCTTATAAGGTATGGTGAAACTCAGAAACAGTAAGAAACAGCAAATATCTGTACATAAAGACAAGATATAAAGAGGTTACTTCCTATTCTCCCATCTTTCTTTTTTTCTTTTATGTTTTTTTCATTTTTCATTTTTTGTTTTTTTTTTTTAATCCTGAGTTTCTCTCCCTGGGCCTGGCTACAGCTGCTACATCTTGATGCCAGCCATCTCCCTGAATGTCCAGATTGGCTCTCTCTCAAATGACACAAGTCTGTGTTCCTCCCATTTAATGGGACATTCTCCTTGTTGGTGAATTTCCTTCAAGGGACCACCAGCCTAGATTACCACTGCTCATCTTACTCTGTGACACAGTTTCTCCATCTCTGAGTGTTTGTGTTGTCGACCATCTAGTGGGCATGTTGTGATTTATTTGCCTTCTCAGTGAAGTCCTGAGACATACTGCCTCCCCCTTTGTAGCTCTGGACTCAGCAGCAACCAGGTAAGGGAGAGTGTGGATGAATGAGTGCAGCCCATCACTGTACCTGGGAACCTCATTCAAAGAGAATTTGATATGGAAATTGAGTCACCTTTACATAGCAACAACAGCAAAAATGTGACACTGGTGAGATTAGGGCCATTTGTATCCACTGGGATCACTGTAAACACTGACCTCAAGGTCTCTAGAAAGGTCATGTGTCAAAACAGAATAAAAGTGAACATCTATTGAACATTTTCTATGCCAGACTCTCTTCTAAGAGCTATACATTTATCATTTCATTTAATAAGCACAACAAGCCCATGGTATAGATGCTACAGTAACTCTGTTTTACATATGTGGAAATTGAGTTTTAGAGAAACTAAGTAAATCACAGAAGGTTCTATAGCTATAGAGTGGCAGAACCAGTATGTTCTCTCAGGCAGGGAGACTCCACAGTTCTATCTGCCTCCCTCCGATTGAAGCCATCCTCATGTGGGCATTGGTCATTTTCAGCCCCAAACAGACTCTCAGGTGAACTGGATGTGTTGGAGAAGTTCTGGGGAGCTGAGGGGAAAGGGATATCCATGATTCTGGAATGAAGGAAACTACATTTGCAGCCACAAGTGATAAAATTCGGGACCTCATTAAGGTTTTCTCAGTGGTCAAGGATTAGTAGAGTTTCCAGTTCACTCTGTCAAGTATCCAATGGCAGGGAAGGGAGTAAATTCCCACAGTCCAATCTCTGGGTACCAATGAATGAAATATTTTCTGGGTATAAAGAGAAAGATGGGGCCACATGCCCTTCCCTCTCTTGGACTCCACCCTCTGCCCTATGGCATATGAAATTAGAGGACATGTATGTGAGCCAGATCTGATGTTAATCAGAGGAAACTTCCCTCCTTATTATGTGAAACAATGCTCCTTAATCAAAAGTGAATTCTCACAGTCACTGTAAATTAAATAAGGGCATTAGGAATAGTATATCGTGAAGCAGAAACATAGTATATGTATTTCTGTTGTTGCACTTCAATATCAAAACTACGTTATTTAAAAACATAACCATGCAAGGAGATTTTAAGATGGTTCTATTTGTCTCTCTTCAGGAAACTTCATCTTTAGCTTTGAATTCTTGGACTATACGGTCACCTAATAATTTTTCCTGCCTTTTGGCAATATCAGAGTGTGAAAACTATTTTTTTCAAACACCTGCTTTATTACGTATAAAAGAAAATGCATTTTTTACCTTTGAAAAAGTAAAATGTATTAGGGTGTATGTATGGTCACCATCTCATGCCTCAGAAACTGCTCTTGTTTGAGAGTTACAGAAATAAACTCTACTTAAAAGGTGGGAAAGAGATTTATTGGAAAACTATCATTAGCCTTGGGGATGAGGCAGCAGGAACCTCAACTAAGGCTCTGCAAAAGGGACAGTATGGTTCATGCACTTCTTAGCTTCAGACATTCCCTTATTCTTAGTATCATTTAATCAAGATTCAAAGTCCTGAAAAATAAAATCCCATTAACCAAGACTGGGCCACCAACCCACATCTTGGCTTTTCCAGGAGATGAAAGAGGAACAACATGAACTTCTAGGCTCTCATCAGGGGGAGATGGCAGAGGGAGGTTGGACTTAGGTTCTGCAAAGATCTCACACTTCAGACTTGCCCAAATAGGAGACAGATGTGCTATAGAAACAGAGGTGAAGTGTTAAGTGCTAACCAGCTAGAAGCGAACGAAATTCTTTTCTAGAAAAAAATTTAAAGCCTCTATATAAAGTGTGTGTATGTGTGTATCTTGCTTTATATTACATGTAGGTTTCTGAAAAGCTTTATTTCTTATTTCGGTTGTAAAAGGATAACCATTTATTTGTAACAATTTGGGTGCTACATCTTTTCACAGCGAGTAGTGAAAAAACAGAGCCTCAGACTGATTTTGTTTAAAAGTTGAATTGTCCTGTAGTGGCTTTCTCCAATGGAAAGAAACTGAATATGTAATTGAGATCCCTTGGAAAAGAGGATGCTGAATTCTGCCAGCAGGAAGCTCCTCTTTTGAATAGATCTTGATGGAAGATTCCATCACAGATCTCATTACTTCAACCAGACAATGATCATTTAGGAACTGAATGTTCTGGGATCCCTTTCTCTTTTCTTTTTCTTTGTGTACATGGGCACGTGAGTGATTTTTCTTTGTAAGATGAATGTGATTTCAACCCTGGCTGGAATAATTGATTTTATCCTCTTCTTTAAGGAATCACGTTTGTTAGTTGAGTGCCTACTAAGAGCTTCTACATTTTCTTTTAAGTCTACTTGTGGTGATGAGGCTGTCCTTGAAGGCCACCAGCCCAGGGCACATTTCCCTTTTTCCAGAAGACTGGGACGTAAAAATCTCATGCTTAGTTTCTCAGTTCTCTGGTCCTTTCCTGCAAGTGGCTCAATGCATCTCCTCATAGTCCATAGTCTTTCTGGCACTTTGAGAGGCCTTCTGATAAGACCTAATCTGACCTGATAATTAGGGAAATTGATGCTGTTATTTGTTTTTTATGCACGTAGATTACAAGCATGAAAAAAGCTTCCTTTATCTCGCTCAAGAAAAATCAATAGTTGATAACTGGGGTTTTTTGTGGGTATCTCTAAGAATCTGCCCTTACGAGTTGGCCGTTGAATGTGGCTATAACCAAAGCTCAAAGCCTCCAGCTGGCCTGTAAATCAGAGTAAAGAGACTTAGGGGGCTTCTAGCCCTAGCGAACCCATGCTTAGGGATTTCAAGGCCCAGTCAAATTCTACAGAGTTATAAAACTCTGAATTTGCTAAGTTAGCACATTAAAATAAAAACAAAACAAAACAAAATAAACAAAACACTAAAACCAAACTTCCAGCAGTTAACAATGAATTTAAAAAGGATGCAAGCACATAATCTCAAATGAAAGGATAAGCATTTATTTTGAATAAATTTAGTTTTATGAAAAACATACTTCATTTTCTTATTTTTTCTTATATTTAAAACATGCATCATTGAACCCTTCAACGTTACATTCTGCAATGAAGATAAATCTCACAAATTTAACAGTAAGTGAAAGAAGCCAGACACAAAATTGCTCATACTGCATAGTTCCATTTATGAAAACGATATAAACAGGTGAAGTTGATTTCTGCTGATCTGGGTCAAGGCAGTGGGTTATCATCAAGGAGTAGATGGGGATTATCTGGAAGGGAATGAGGGCAGGCATGTTTCTAACATACTAGTAATATTTTGTTTCTTGATCCAGGTGATGTTACATACATCAATTCATTTTGTGAAAATTCATCAAGGTTTACACTATTTTATTTGTATTTTGTAGTATATTCTGCTTCAGTTAAAAAAAAAAAAGATATGCCATAAAAGCTCTGCATAGACTGACAGGTATTTGGAAAGCACTGATCTGGTTTGGTTTCCTTTTTGACAGATGAGGAAATTGAGGGCCTGAGAGGGAAACTACCTGATTCAAAGTCATGAATCAAATCAATTATTCAACTGCGCATGGAGTCCAGGCTTCCTCAGTTTAACCCAGGGTCCTCACCATGTTGCGGGCTCCTTCGTCCTAAGATGATCATTGTGCTTGAGGCATCTCTACCAGGCAGGGCCCAATTTACAGGAGGGTGGGTGTTCAGGTGCCTGCACTTGGCAGACACTCATTCTATCCTTGTTGAGTGAGACCTAGAATGCATATTGCTGTCACCCATCTTCAGCCAGGGAGCTGGGTACTTCTTGATAGATAGCCATCTCTGTCATACTTGTACGTCTTCTTTTGGCCATTTTATTATCTCCTTAAGATATAAGGCATTTTTTCCTTCCTTTTTCAAGAAGAACTTCCCCCCTTGAACACCTGAAACTTTCCAACCATCCTTGTTTTATTTTCTCCTCTCACATTTGCATCACCTATCTTTTTCTTTCTGCTAGGTACCCGCTTCTACCTATAGATATGCTCAACATTCCACTGTCTTAGAAAATATGATAATAAAAGCAAAGCAAAATAAACAAAAGTAACCCCTTTCTTTCCCTGATAGTGAGTCATATGTATTTGGAGTCCATCCTATGTCCACCTGCCAGCCCAGCTCAGTCAGGCAAGTCCAGCCTCTCTCTCTAGTTATTTCTTTGCATCTTCAAATTGTTTGAGGAAGACAAGTAATCATTACTCTTCCTGCTCCTCATCACAATTTCCCCCTCAATCCCTGGTTGTCTGGCTTCCACTTGCACTGGTCTGTGGATATTGTTCTTTTGCGGTATGCCCATATCTTCTTGGTCAGGTGTCCCTACATCCTAAGTTTCATGGGATGGTTATAATATGTGTCTGTGGTCCTGGAACTCATATTAATGGATCCCTGTTTTTAAATTTCCCAAATTTCACAGACCGGGGAATAAATTAACTGGTCAAGACCACCTCTTAGTCATCATATAAGTGGTCATTACTAAGTCCCTATTCTCACTGACACTTGTCACATTGGGTGCATGTGTCTAATACTTCTGAGCATAGGTTTTGATACAGCTCTCTGGATCACTTCCTAGCTCTCTTGTGTAGGAGCTTTGTGATTCTATGCAACTTTCTTAATCATCCTGATTCTCAGTTTCTTCATCTGTAAAAAGAAACAAGTAATTATGTAGTTGCATGGGATCAAGAAGAAAAGTATTGAAAGTATGTTGTATGGTGCCTGGCACAGAATTAGCAGTCAGTGAGTCGGACCAGTTCTCACTGTATCTTCCTTGTTGACTCTAACTCAAGTTCTCCACAGTGTCTCTTCGTTTCGGGTGATGTTTCTTGAGATCCACTGTCCTCTCACCTTTAACTCACAGCACACTCGTGATTTGCTGTGCTTAGAGTTTCTGCATTTGACATTGCTCTAATACCTTATGGTTAAGCTATGGGCTGTACAGCCTGACCTCATGGGTTCATAATCCCAGCTCTGTCACTTAATAGCTGGATTTACTTGGACAAGTTATTTTACCTTTTGTTGTTTTGGCTGCTGTAATTATAAAATGAGGTTTATAGCTGTATCTAACTTCATAGGTTCTATCTACTTCAAAGCACTTATTATATTCAGTGAGCCAAGGTGTATATCAAGTGCTCAGCACAGTACCTGGACCAGAACAAGAAATCACAAAATGTTAGCTATTATCCTCAGCCACCAGATTAGCTATTTGGGCCCTGCACTCATTCCTACCTCTACTCTGCCCCCATATAAGAATCTGTGCTTAGTCCTGTGCGTTCGTCCTCTCTGCAGCCATCACTAACCCTCCCCTTACCTTCACATCACCCTTACCCTAGTTCAGACCTTTAGTCCTTATTTCTGAACTACCAGAATGACTTCATCATTAATTTCCCTGCCTACAACTTGCCCTCCTTCCATCTACTGTCCTTGGTAAATGAGTTGACTTTTCCTGAATCACTTTTCTGATCGTGTGATTCCTTGATACTAAGAAATCCTGTGGTTCCCCATTGTGTACTGATTAAATTTCAAACTCTAAGTCCTACTAATCAAGCTCTCCCCTATCTAGATGCTACTTACCTTGCAAACATTGTCTCTCCTTTGACCACCAGTGCTGCACTCAATGGCCCAGCCTAAAGGACCTGTTCCCTCCTCCTCATGTCTGACTGCAGCTACCTCATTGAAGATATTCTTTCCATTGTTCCACCCATTTCAGTATTCTCCCCTCTCTACATGTCCAATTATTACCTTCCTTTGAAGTTCAACTCAGATGTCATCTTCACTCTGACTGCCCTGATGTGTCCTCTACCACTGAAATGGAAGGATTCTCTCCATCCCACATACTCTTCTGAGATATTGTCTGCCTCTTTCCAATAGGTGTGATACTTTCTACCTTGTGTTCTGTCTGAAGACAATTATCTTCCCCCCACAAGATCAGCACCTACAAATGCTTACTCTCCTTGTCTCTCTGTCCTCTGTCCTTTATCATGCAGTTTGCATCAGTATGTCCAGGAGAGGGAATTAGGTGGAGGTGGCCTGATTTAATTAACCCCACTGTCGGCAGGAGTTGAACCACCTGTGGAGGTTACTGCAAAAACCATAAAGGGCTCTAATCCTGCCTTAAGTCATGAAAATAACTTAAGAACATTCTCAGAGCAGCACATAAACAGGTACAGATTAATGAAGTACCATGGAGTTGATCAGTGCTGAGAGGATGCAGAGCAGGGAGAGCTCATCAGCCTTGTAATAAAGTGTGTGAAGGCTCTGCAAAGAAGGGGAGTTTTCTGGAGAGAATGGAAAGAAGAAAGGCAAAAGTATTGTCAGAAAAGAGAAGGACAGTTATCCTGGTGGGTGGAAGTGATTGGGCAGGGTGCAGGATGTCTATTTCCTCTACTGCCTGAGGGGCAAAGCTGGGTTTGTATTGGAGAATTTGGGGCCCAAGTCAAGATATCCTCAAGCCCCAGCTTAGAACACTGAGGAACTCAATCCTTCATGTTTAGTAGTAAACATATATGCTTTGGAGTCAGATATGCTGGGTTACATCTTTTACTTACGAGGCATATGATCCTGGGCCCATCACTCCACTTCCTTAAACTTCAGTTTGTCTAAAAGTCTTCAGTACAGCTTGAGGTTCAGAACACAGGATCTGGCAGTAGATTAAATTCTACCTCTCCTAAGTACTAGCTGTGTGACCTCGGAAATGTCTCCTAAACTCTCTGAGCTTCCTCATCTTAATGGATGGCCATAAGGGTAACTGAAATAGTGTACATAAGAGTCTGCCATATCATAAAAATTCAATGCATTTTAGATGATATTATCAACATTATTTGTTACATTCTTAAGGTCAGTATCTTTATCTATGAAATGGGAAAACTAATAATCATTTATTGTCTGAGATTAACCAGGAAGTTGAATCATCACTGTGTTTAATCAGTTGTATAATTTTGTGATTAACATCTATCTTCCATACTAGAATGAAATCCCAAGAATTCAGAGCTTTGTCTTTCTTATCTACCACTGGATAAGTACTAAACACTGTTTCTAATACAGTGTGAACTAATATACAAACAGGAGGGTCTAGGGAGAAAAAAATTTAGTGGTAATTATGAGACATGTACAGCTGGTAGATGGTAGAGTTCTATGGACTAATGAATTGTGCAAATTATTTTCAGAGTTGTTGGAATGAGGCCATTTGCATTAAATATGCAGAGAATTAGTAATTAAGCTGTAGATTTGAACTTTCTCCAGTCTATGTTCTTCTGTTTTGTTTTTACCTTATTTGCAATAAATTCACCTTCTTGCCCCCATATTCTCCAACTTTGTCCATTGATGCTTCTAATTTTAACTTACAGATTTTATCACTTACTATACAAATTGAAAGATTTATGAGCAAATAATCACTCTGGTTTTAAGAAAGTGCTTACTGTTAGAATCTAAGACATGGTGTGTCTTCTGACAACTATGTAATTATTGGAAAACCTTAATTAGATTGTGGGAGGAGGGAGCATTTCCATAGGGTAACTTGCACAGGTGAGAGAGAGAGAGAGAGAGAGAGAGAGAAGGAATGAAAAAGAAAAGCAAAGGGAAAGATGTTTAGTCATTAATCAGCTTAGTTAGACTTGACTTTGTCAACTTGCCATCTTGAAAGTGGCTAATAACTTCATTTACAAATGTTATTTGGAATCTACTACATGCAGTGTTGTGAAGTGTTGTACTGGGTAGTGTGGGGTTTAGAGAGAAGAATAGGACACAGTCTGCTCTCAGAGTTCTATCATAGTTGCAGAGGAAAATATGAATCAAGGTACGCCTCTGGAGCACCTTGATTTTAGTCCAGAAATGTAGGCCAGGATGTTGAAGGAGTCTAGAAACTAGTCATCTGAACAATGATGAAAAGACCCCAGAGATAGTCTTAGAGTGATTACATAGGAACAGACCAGGAGTTTCAAGGACTAGATGGAAGTTACATAGAGGAGTGTCGGATTAATTTCAAGTGGCTCAAAGGGGAAAGGTTAAGATTGTTCTATTTATAATCTCATTCATTCATTTACTTATTAAATAATACAGAACAGAAACTAAATGCCAGGCAGTTGTGTAAGTACCACAGAGAAAGGAATGCACAAAACTCTGTACCCTAACAGAGAGGAATGCCCTAAACTAAGATACAGATAGAGAAGACCAGCTTCAGGAGATGGACTTCTTCAAGACCAGAGCTTTTAAAAAAATGTGTCACCTATGGATAGGGTTAAAAATCTTTCATAGAACTTTCTAATTGTTAATACAGAGAAAGCACTTGACACACCCATTTATTGATTTATTTAGCAAATATTGATATTACTATTTACTATAATCCATGAAACATGCTACATATGTGTTGTGAACACCCGGTTAAATAAAACAGACAAGGTCCCTGTCTTCATGGAGTTTATATTCTAGATGCGTGGAGACAAACATGACAGTTTTAGGTGATGATAAATGTAAAAATTGTGAAGCATAATTTGTAATTGTGATAAGAAGAGTCTGAATAGGATATTTTAAATTGTATATTCACTTTGCAGTTGTTTCCCCCTTTAATGATTGCCTTCAGCTGAAGAAAACTGCCTCACCCAAGGTCATGTTTCCTTCCAGGGGGCCACTGAGGGAGTTCACATGTAATGAATCATCAAGTAAGCGTACAAAGACCTGAGCACCTTATCCTAATAAAGGACAACCGTACTGGCTTTCTTAGCTCTAAAACTCCCCACAGGGTTGACTGAGACTTTCACTGAGATTGCAACACATTTCTGCTCTCCTTCCACCCAACCCAGTTTTCTTCACTCCCCCACAGAGTTGAATCCTGAGAACACTTGCCAGTAACTTTCTGGCACACAAATCTCTGTTGTCAAGTTGGCTTCCTGGAATCTGCTTTCATGTGACCTGTCACAGATGTAATTAATAAGGAACTGACCATGGAAAAATACATTGCATCTACCCAGCCATTAGAATAAAATAATAAAATTGATGACAGTATGGTACCATTATTGATACAAGGTCATCCAGGAAGATGTGATTCCCAAACAAACATGATCCCAGCCAGCTGCCCACTCATAGATGTTCTCTCCTGACCAGATTGCCTTAATATTCCCTTCAGTCACAAGTTTGCTTTTGACCATAGTCCCCTGACTTCCATTTACTTCTTAGAGCATTTACTTTAGAAAATTTGGAATCATAAATACTTTCCACCCCTTTGAGATGTAAATCTTCTCCTAGCACTTGCCAGGTTTATAACCCAGGGATGTCTTTCTCAAGGACAGGAGCTAGTCCTTTGTCAAGAAAGATAGCAACCTAATTTCACAGTTCCTGTGGGAGGGTAGGAGACTGACTTTAACAAGCCCCAATTAGCAAACAGAGCTGGTCTAATCACATTGACCAAATTCCTCCCTAATGCATCACCACTGTTTTCCAATAGCTCACCAGGTACTTAAAAATTCTCCTGCCTTTTATTTCAGCAGAGGTGAGCTCATTCTGTCTCCTCTTTTGCAATAGTCTTGAAGAAAGTCTCCCTTGCCTGTTAAATTATGTCTAGTGCAATATTTTGACACCCCCTTTCTTTATTAGACATTTTGGCAA
Organism: Hippopotamus amphibius kiboko; assembly: GCF_030028045.1. Taxonomy (NCBI): domain Eukaryota; kingdom Metazoa; phylum Chordata; class Mammalia; order Artiodactyla; family Hippopotamidae; genus Hippopotamus; species Hippopotamus amphibius. Next base: position 23,072,356 of record NC_080190.1, read on the forward strand.
GCTGGGAGGCTGGCAGGGAAAAAGTGACTGGAGTTTACCAGAGCTTGATTCTGCCAACAGTAAACTCATGTTCTGGATTATTCTTCTGAATTCCTCCTGGTTAGGACCACAGGAGTCTGTAAAAGTCCCCTTAGTTAGACTTCTGGAAGGACAATAGCAATATATCTGCTGATACTTCAGAAACCCAATTTGATAATGAGATGGCAAAGAGCTGGCCTGGCAGAGCCAAGCATGGGAACAAGGACTGGGCTCTGGCATGGCCTGGAGGAGCAGTTGAGAGTCAGGCCTTCAGATCTGCATTAGCAAGCTTTAAAATTGATATCAAGCACCTTAGAGTATGATGAACTTGCCTATTTCTAAGGACTCTTTCCTAGCTATGATTTCATATCAATTTCTCTAAGAATTGATGTGGGCTTCAGAGAGCTCATTTGTTATGATTATATAATGGTCTAGAGAGCTGACACACTGAGATTTACTTTACAAACTTCTGTTGTTATCTAGTTTTGCTATCTTTGTTTGTTTGCCTTACTGTTATTTTGTCATTAGGATAAATTCCCAGCACTGAAGATTACTAGGTCAAAGTGAGTATCATTTTTATGGTTCCTGTTACCCATTCAGAGTATTGCTCTTTTGAAATATGGAAAAAAATTATTTTGCTGCCAGAACTGGCTGAGTGCACAAATATTTCACAGTCTTGTCCAATTCTTTTTACTAATTTAAATTTGTTTTATTATTTGTTTGATTGGGCCTGGCAATTATTTTTATATAATTGTGTATATTTAATTGTGATCTAATGGGAGGGAGAGGATATGGGGATATATGTATAAATACAGCTGATTCACTTTGTCGTACAGCAAAAACTTGTACAACAGTGTAAAGCAATTATATTCCAATAAAGAGCTAAAAAAATAAAAATACAAAAAAAAATGTGATCTAGTCTATTTGTTTGCTCTAGTTAGCATGACAAAGACTCTGGAGATATGTTTCAGGTGTCTGTTCCTGGGCCCAGTCTTCCCATTTAATCTTTTCATTGATTTTTCATAAACTTCTCTAGGTTTAAATAATTATTTCTGCAGTATTTAAATACTGTGATGTGAAAAATAGTAAAGAGGCATCTCAGTGGGATAAGTTCCAAGCATGGGTATGGTCTTTAAAGCAGGATTCATTCCTGGGCCATGAGAAAGTGTCCCCTTAGGCCTGGTGAGATGCACATTGAGCCCACTTCCTCTATTCCTTCCATCATAACCCAACCAACTATGAGACATTATATTAAAACCAACTAAGAGTGGCTCAAAAAGGTAAGAATCTTCCTAGGGGTTGCTTCAGTATGAGGAAGCCAGATAAAAATGAGAAATTACCAAAAGCCAACATCGTTCTAAATGGTGAAAAACTGAAAGCATTGCCTCTAAGAAGAGGAACAAGACAAGGGTGCCCACTCTCACCATTATTATTCAACAGAGTTTTGGAAGTTTTAGCCACAGCAATCAGAGAAGAAAATGAAATAAAAGGAATCCAAATTGGAAAAGAAGTAAAATTGTAACTCTTTGCAGATGACATGATATTATACATAGAAAACCCTAAAGACTCTACCAGAAAACTGCTAGCACTAATCAATGAATTTAGTAAAGTAGCAAGATACAAAATTAATGCACAGAAATCTCTTGCATTCCTATACACTAACAATGAAAAAGCAGAAAGAGAAATTAAGGAAACACTCCCATTCATCATTGCAACAAAAAGAATACAATACCTAGGAATAAACCTGCCTAAGGAAGCAAAAGACCTGTATGCAGAAAATTATAAGACACTGATGAAAGAAATCAAAGACGATACAAACAGATGGAGAGACATACCATGTTCTTGGATTGGAAGAATCAACATTGTGAAAACGACTATCCTACCCAAAGCAATTTACAGATTCAACACAATCCCTATCAAATTACCACAGGCATTTTTCACAGAATTAGAACAAAAAATCTTACGATTTGTATGGAATCACAAAGGACCCCGAATAGCCAAAGCAATCTGGAGAAGGAAAGATGGAGTTGGTGGAATTAGGCTTCCTGACTTCAAACTATACTACAGGGTCACAGTGATCAAGACAGTATGGTACTGGCACAAAAATAGAAAGGAAGATCAATGGAACGGAATAGAGAACCCAGAGGTAAACCCAAGCACATATGGGCACCTTATCTTTGACAACGGAGGCAAGAATATACAATGGACAAAAGACAGCTTCTTCAATAAGTGGTGCTGGGAAAACTGGACAGCTACATGTAAAAGAATGAAATTAGAACACTTCCTGACACCATACACAAAAAGAAACTCAAAATGGATTAAAGACCTAAATGTAAGGCCAGACACTATAAAACTCTTAGAGGAAAACATAGGCAGAACACTCTGACATCCATCAAAGCAAGATCCTTTTTCATCCACCTCCTAGAGTAATGGAAATAAAATTAAGAATAAACAAATGGGACCTAATGAAAGTTAAACGCTTTTGCACAGCAAAAGAAACCATAAACAAGACAAGAAGACAACATTCAGAATGCGAGAAAATACTTGCCAACGAAGCAACGGACAAAGGATTAATCTCCAAAATATACAAGCAGCTCATGCAGCTTAATACCAAAAAAGCAAATAACCCAATCCACAAATGGGCAGAAGATCTAAATAGACATTTCTCCAAAGAAGACATACAGATGGCCAACAAACACATGAAGAGATGCTCAACATCACTAATCATTAGAGAAATGCAAGTCAAAGCCACAATGAGATATCAACTCACACCTGTCAGAATGGCCATCATCAAAAAATCTAGAAACAATAAATGTTGAAGAGGCTGTGGAGGAAAGGGAACTCTCCTGCACTGTTGGTGGGAATGTAAGTTAGTATAGCGACTATGGAAACAGTTTGGAGTTTCCTTAAAAAACTAAAAGTAAAACTACCATGTGATCCAGTAATCCCACTACTGGGCATATACCCAGAGAAAACCATAATCCAAAAAGAAACATGTACCATGATGTTCATTGCAGCACTATTTACAATAGCCAGGATATGAAAGCAACCTAAATGCCCATCAACAGATGAATGGATAAAGAATATGTGGTACATATATACAATGGAATATACTCAGCCATAAAAAGGAATGAAATGGAGCTATATGTAATGAGGTGGATAGACCTAGAGTCTGTCATACAGAGTGAAGTGGGCCAGAAAGAGAAAAACAAATACTGTATGTTAACTCATACATACGGAATCTAAAACAATGGTACTGATGAACCCAGTGACAGGGCAAGAATAAGGATGCAGATGCAGAGAATGGACTGGAGGACACTTAGTTGGGGGGTGGGGGCACAGGGGAAGATGGGATGAAATGAGAGAGTAGCATAGACATATACACTACGAACTGTGCAATAGATAGCTATTGGGAAGTTGCTGTATAACAAAGGGAGATCAACTCAATGATGGGTGATGCCTTAGAGGGCCAGGACAGGGAGGGTGGGAAGGAGTCGCGGGAGGGAGGAGATATGGGGATATATGTATAAATACAGTTGATTCATTTTGGTGTACCTCAAAAGCTGGTACAAGTGTGTAAAGCAATCATATTCCAATAAAGAGCTTAAAAAAATGAGAAAGTATCTTGACTGGTGGTTCACAGGCTAACTGTGCATATATGAGACTTAGGTTATTATATTTGAAAAAAAAGAACTATTGAGTTCAGCATTTTCCAAAAAGATTACACATATTTGAAACAAACTGAAACAATATACAAAGGTGTAAATTTTTAAGTGATGATTATTTTTCATTTTTAATTCTGGGAAACATTGTGTTAAGGTTTTATATATATATATACATTTTTAAATATTATTATGAGATATAAGCATATAAGAAACAATAGCGAATAGTTTATTGAACATTTCTTTACGTGTTAGGTCAGCTTTTTTTTGTTTGTTTTAAAGAATGGTATGGTCTCTGTATGTTACAATTGTTCTTTCTTTCTTTCTTTCTTTCTTTCTTTCTTTCTTTCTTGGCTGTGTTGGGTCTTTGTTGCTGCACATGGGCTTTCTCTAGCTGCGGCAAGCATGGACTCCTCATTGTCATGGCCTCTCTTGTTGAGGAGCATGGGCTCCTCATTTTCGTGGCTTCTCTTGTTGAAGAGCATGGGCTCCAGGCGAGTGGGCTTCAGTAGTTGTGGCACATGGGCTCAATAGTTGTGGCTCACTGGCTCTAAAGTGCAGTCTCAATAGTTGTGGCACATAGGCTTAGTTGCTCTGCGGCATGTGGAATCTTCCTAGAGCAGCGATCGAACCCTTGTCCCCTGTATTGGCAGGAGAATTCTTAACCACGGTGCCACCTAGGAAGCCTAGTCAGCTTAACCAAATTCATCATATTCCCATATTTCATATTTTTCCATGTCTATTTTTTCTATGCTTATACACATTACTAGATTGGTAAATGTTTCATTCTTTCTTTTTAATGTATGATAGTCTGCATACAATTCTTCTCCTTACACTGACATTTTCCCAAGTTGGTACTTCTAGGATAGTAGTTTGCAATACATTATAATCACGATGACCATATCTATGTCAAGATGTTTGACAATGTCATTTCGGACTACCATGTTGTTGCTTCTACTGTGTTATTGTTGGATATCTACATAATCTCAGATTATGTTTCCCAAATTACTTAATTATCACAAAGTGAAAAAGAGTGGCTTCATAGTGAAGAAAACTGGACACCATCTTAATCATATCATCAAAGCTAACATAACCAGTATTGGGACAAAATGACATCAGTGTGTCTTCTGATATGATTCACTGAAAGCACACAACATCCCTTTTCTGGAATTCTTATAAAAATTGTGTAAACTTCATCTAATCATGAGGAGAGCTAAGAGAAACTTAGTTATTGAAGGATAATTTGCAAAATAACTGGCTTGATTTTCAGGACCAAACTGTATTTTGAAAAAGTAAAATGAAAGAAATAAAAAATCTTTCTCCCATTTAGTGGGTTCTTATAAGGTATTTACTGAGCTGAAGCTAGTTCAGTAAGGTCGAAACTAGTCCCCAGTTAGTCTCTAGCCAGAGCATATTTGAGGAACTTGTGAAAGTTTGAATCGGATGCTACAGAGCAAGCTGCTGTCCTTCAAATCACTTCATGGTGCAGTATTCAGGGTTGGATCTATCAAAAGGACACAGAACTGACTTAGATGGAGGGCAGAAGCCTAGGACTCAAAGTCTGAGATCAATCCCAGATTTGTCATCAATTTACTGTGACCTCAGGCAAGTCACAGTACAACTTTTTATACATTGTCTTCCCTTTCTAGAGGAAATAATAGCTTCCTAATATAAGGAAGTGAGTTGAAAATGAGATAGGATCGCAGCTGTGTATATCCTTTGGAGTAAAATGTTAAAGTTTCTACACTATCAAAAGAAAATAATATCCTATTATCAGGTTTGTTGCATTAAAAGATTAAAACTACCTTGGCTGAGAACAAAGTGTTCTCACCTTGATACTTACTGTTAACCCCTCCTGAAGTCAGAATCTCAGATCCTACCAGCTGTTTCTGCTCTCACTGTGCATATCCTTCTTCACCCTCCTCCTCTGCCTGAAGCCCCAGCTTTATTACTGGAAGCATAATTATCTCTCCCACAAAAAGCCCCACAGTCTCCTGCAGATAAGTAATGAGGTCCTGTCATCCTACAGCCATAATACAACACTATCTCATCCTACAGCTTCACCCCCAGGATATCTTCGTTGTTGATATGTGTTTTACTTACACAATATGAATGCTGCAGTTAGCATGTACCATTGAGCTTCCAACAGAAGAAGTTGGTGATATAAAATTGACCGAAAAGCTTTCTTAAGGATCACACTGTCTTTGATTCAGTGTTTCTCTAGCTTATCACCAGTAGTCAGGATTTTTTTTACTCTTGGGGGCAAAGAACAAGGTAGTTTCAACTAACTCCCTCCATCCCCAAACATTTTCATTTTACTACCCATTGAAGTCCATTTGGGAGGACACACATGACTCTGCTTATGGACGGGTTCTGGACTCCTCATCATTCTAACACTGGGCTCTTCACTCCCTAAAAGGAGAAGATGAAGCCAGTTCAAGATGACAACAAAGAAGCTGCCAAAAACTAGCAGCATGGCCTTAGCCAAGCTGTTTCATCTCTCTGGGCCTCTGTTTCATTATCTGTAAAACAAATGATAATTTTGGACTGTGAAATTACCTTCAGCTCTGGCACTTCTAATTCTGGCTTCAGTGGGGAAGGAAATAAAATTTCCTACATGCCACCTGCATGCGTTCTGGTCATGTTTCAAACTCTCCGAGTGCAAATGAAGAGGAAAGGAGTGCAGATGAGTCAAATCGCAACAGCAGGAGCCTGATAAACTCTAGGGGGAAAGAGTGATTGGTTAGCCTTGTTCTCTCCCGCATCTCCTAACCTTGAGGACTGAATGGAAAGGGAGATACCAAAAGGCCATTACAATGATCCAAGAGAATAAGCAGAAGGGCATAGACTAGAACAGGAATAGCAGGCACCTCAGCCAGCACCTGCCACACAGTGGGAGTTGGATAAATGTTTACAAAAAGAATAAATGTCCCTTCCTGTCTCCCTCTAGTGGGAGGAATTCCAGCTTCCTTGTGTAAAGTCTTGTAGCAAGCTTTTCCAGGCTCTTTGACATTTAGGACTAGAGGGTGTGGTATAGGCCTTAGACTGCAGAACTACATGCTGTCAGTCTATATTATTCATCCATCTTTTCTTTCATTCAACATTTACTGAGCAATTTAATGTACCTCCTATTGCCAAACTATTTTTTTCATGCTAAAAATATAACAGTAAATAAGACAGTTACAGTCCTTGTTCTCATGTAATTTATTACCTGGATGGCTCACCCTATCTGTACTCCTCACATCATGCAATCTCTCTTAAAACTCTCCAGACCAGTTCACATGAAAGTTTTCCTCCCCAACCATTTATGTGCCCGTTGTGTCTATCATAAGAATTCACATTGAGTCTGCTTCGGCTGCTATAACAAATACCATAGCCTGGGTGGCTTAAATAACATAAATTTATTTCTCATAATTCTGGAAGCTGAGAAATCCAAGATCAGGATGCCACCATGGTTAGGTTCTGCTAAGGGCTCTCTTTCTGGCTTGCAGACAATCATCTTCTCACTGTGTCATCACACAGCAGAGAGAAAGAGACAGGAAGAGAGAATGGGAGCAACTCTCTGGTTTATCTTCCTATAAGGACACTAATTCTATGAAGAATGCCCTACCCTCATAACCCCATCTAAACCTAATTACTGTCTCTCAAGGGCCCCATCTCAAATACCATCCCATTGGTGGTTAGGGCTTCAACATATGAATTTTGGGGAGAATTCAGATGATAACAGGTATAAAAGGAAATATTTAATCTGCAAAATGGGCATACGAAGCTCTGCTCTACACAAAGAATTACTGGGAAAAAAAATTTCACTTAAACATTTCCAGGTTAACGCACATAGATCAAGGTGGCATGAAACTTTAAAGCATTGTCATTAACTCTCATTTCTGCAGCTGCTTTATTTGAGCAAATGGAGTGCTTTTCCCCAAGAATATTAAAGTTTCCTTAAACACAGGGATAATTCTTTCTCCATAGTGTCCTCGACAGCAAATAGCACAGTGCAAGCACATAACTCTAAAGACTGCAGAAAGGAAGAAGAGAGAGGCTTCCAAGGTCATTTATCAGTGGGTCTCACTGTGCTGGTAGAATCTAGTGCTGTCCATCCTCCTTTTTTTTTTTTAAATACATTTATTTATTTTTATTTATTTATATTTTTATTGACTGTGTTGTGTCTTTGTTGCTGCACACGGGCTTTCTCTAGTTGTGGCGAGCGGGGGCTACTCATCATTGTGGTGCGTAGGCTACTCATTTTGGTGGCTTCTGTTGTTGCAGTGTGTGGGCTCTAGGCACGTGGGCTTCTGTAGTTGTGGTACATAGCTCAATAGTTGTAGCTCATGGGCTCTAGAGTGCAGGCTCAATAGTCGTGGCACACAGGCTTAGTTGTTCCGCGGCATGTGGGATCTTCCTGGGACAGGGATCGAA